>NW_012267596.1:277992-355932 GCF_000151885.1 Dipodomys ordii | reverse complement strand
CTGTTTTGATTACTATGGCTTTGTAGTAGAGTTTGAAATTTGGTATTGATATTCCTCCAGCAGTGTTCTTTCCATTGAGGAGTGTTTTTGCTATTCGGGGTCTTTTATTATTCCATATGAATTTTTGGATTGCCTCTTCTATTTCCTTGAAGAATGAGGTTGGAATTTTGATAGGTATTGCGTTGAATTTGTAGATAGTTGTGGCTATATTTTTATGACAGAACACAAACTTAGAAAATGGTAACTCACAACAGAAACAATAGACTGAACCAACTCCATGAAGTAGAGTGATGAATGAATGATCTTCACAAAATCATGAAATCCTTCAATCTTCAGATAACACCCTTACACTCACCATATGTTGCTTAAGATTTTCTGTTTAAAGGGTCAAAGACTCATCATCATCAGAGGAGACTGTCAGTGCCCAGAGAGCCAGAGCAGCTGAGTATTTGAAGTCAGGTAGCCACCCACACAATGAAGTCACCATCATGAAACTGGGTGTGCAAGGGACTGAACATTACAAAGAATATGACACCTGCTCTTCTGTTTATTTCCTTTCTGATCATCTTAACTGCAATCAGGCTTAAGAGCTAAAACTGCCAGAAACAAGTCTCGTATAAGAGACCACTCCAAACATCTCTCCCAAGGGATGGTAGGGGAAAAACAAAGGAGGAGACAACAATGCTTGATAAGAAATGTACTCATTACCTTGCTCATGTAACTGTAACCCCTCCTCTGTACAGTATTCTCACAATAAAATACATTAAAAAAAATCTCTCCTGAGTGTGCCTTAAAAAGAATCCCCTGATTAAGTACCCAGCAAAGCCTGTTCCTTTGTTGTGGTGAACTTTTGGAAGATAGGCATTCTTTGTGTGTGTGTGTGGGGGGGGGTCCAGTCGTGGGGCCTGAACTCTGGGCCTGGGCGCTGTCCCTTAGCTCTTCAGCTCAAGGCTAGTGCTCTACACTTGAGCCACAGTGCCACTTTGGCTTTTTTTCTTTTTGCTTATGTGGTGCTGAGGACTCGAAACCCAGGGCCTCATGCATGCAAGGCAAGTGCTCTACCACTGAGCCACCTTCCCAGCCCGATAGGTATTCTTTAATGTGATAAAAAAAAAAATCAACAACAACAACAACACACCAAAACTGAAACATCTTTCAAAGAAGTAGGAGTTACCTTGTGTATTTACCAAGATAAGTAAAACCATGGCCAGCACTGTAGGAAACATTTTCACCATAGCACGTTCTCTCAAACTTCTCATTCTGACTTAGAAAATAATTTTACTAGGGTTGTAGAATGTCCCTCTTTCAGTAGCTTGTCCCTTAAGGAAAGAATTTTCTATTTGACAACCTTGAAACTATAGTAGGAGGACATAGAAACATAGAAACATACTCTGAATATTTCTATGAGAAAACTGAAGTCTTTTTAAAAGTTTGGGATTGGATTTTAATTATTATGTGTTCTGAATTCTATGTTCTGTGGAGGGAGTTAGGCATTCTCTTAAGCACTGGAACAAACAGTGGTTAACTCATCTGTGGGTTTGGATTACAGGTATGGGGCTATATTTTGGACTGAGCTCTCTGGAATAGTAACACTCTATCAAAAAACACAGTGGCATACCTCTACTCCAAATGGCTGAATAAGGCAGAACATAGGACATCGAAGTGCTGGCAATCATAGTGAGCAGAAAGGAAAAGAGAAAGAACTTAAGCTGCAGCAAAGACAGACTATACAAAGACAATAATATATGGGGAGAACTGAGTTTTTAGCCTATTATGCGTGAAATAATTTATCATGGGAAGGCAGTACATACACAGTGTATTAAAAGTTGCTAAGGTAATGTTCTGTCTTAAAAAATAAATTCTCACCACCAATTCCATAATGAGAAATGACTGCTGCTTTATTTCCATTAAAAAACAAGTAACAAGATGGCTTTTTTTCCTGAAAATTTCAGCAGCAGCTGAAATAGATTTTGCTCTTTCAAGGGAGGGAATTATAAATTATTTCATATTAAAGGGGAAAATTCAAGTAATTATTTTTCATAGAAAATGTTAACAAACTGCCTTTCCTTTCTAATGAATTCTTACTCCGAGCTCTTACAGGGAAGTGTTTACAGCATTAATTTGGTTGAGGTTTTCACATAGTTTATTTTTTTTCTGGATCTAATTTAAAGCCAGTCTAATAGAGATTATGATATCAGTTTTCCTGGATATCTCTTTTTACTTAAATGGTTGTAAGTAATTGGTTTTGCATGCAAAAAGGTACAAACCAACACTCTTATCTCCAATTAACCAACAAAACACTGGAACTGGTGGTTTGGCTGTAGAGCTAGAGTACCAGCTTTGAGTGAAAAAGCTAAATGAGAGCACAGGGCCCTGAGTTCACACACACACACACACACACACACACACACACACACACACATCCACCACTTATTTCTACCTATCAAAAGGTTGATTTTTTTCAGATCATGAGGCTTGAACTCAGGATTCAGGGCCTGTTCTGGAACTTTTTTATTGCTACAGACTAGCTCTCTACCACTTGAACCACAGGGCCACAGCCACTTCTGATTTTTTTCCTGAGTACTTTATTGGAGATAAAGTCTCAAGGACTTTCCTGCCCAGTCTGACTTCAAACCATGATCTTCAGATCTCAGCCTCCTAAGTAGCTCTGATTACAGGTATGAGACATTGGTACCTGGCAAGGCTTTATACTGACTGAGTTTTTGCTCACTGAGTCTTAGTTTCTGTTCCTCATGCTTACCTGCACAGATTCATATTGTATTGCCATGTTGCATAGATAATACAATAGCATATTGATATCCTACATCATTTCTTTTTCAATGAATTTTTGTTTTAATTCATTATCTTTATGCTCCTTGCATTATATTGCTAAGACAGCACTCAGGAATTCAAGTGCTGTTCTGTATTGAGATAAGAATCATGGGGATTAGAATTAACACCAGAGTTTGACAAGTCTTTTATATTTTTATGTAGTTGTGTAAAGGAGTTTCCATTCAACAAAGCTGTTTATCAATACAACGAGTCTTTCATTATTTTCCCCTAGCTCTCCTAACCCCATCCCTTCATTCAATTTTCTTAATTTTATAGGATATGCACCGAATTTTATGAATGCATTTTCCCACTCCCAGAAAAATTCTGCTTTTTAGTAACTACACACACTTTGGACAGTACCATGGAAAAGGCCACCATTTGACATGAAACAATTTATCCTGTAGAAATATCAGACGAAACATCATAATTAAAAATGCCAATTGCTTTTTCTGTTAAACACTCTGGAAATACACTTAGTTTGGTGTCATCTTATATTCATTGAGAAACATGTGGCTGGCAATTGAGAAGCCAGCAAAAATCATATGGATTAAAGGAAATAAATGAAAAGCTGAATTCCAGAAATCCTGAAGGCTCTTTGCACCTGGAATTATTTTCATGGTTGCATGTACAATGGAGCTTTCTCCTCTTTAAAGCGATAAAAATTGCTGTTTTGAGTAAAATACTACACAAATCTTGCATTTGATGACTAAAAAGGCTTGTTGAGATTTTTCAAGAAGTACTCAAGACATGCTCTAGTTGAAACTGCCAAATTCTTCAGGTCTATATCTTTGATCCCAGATGATATTTTCTGGGATCATCTCTCTTTCTCCTATGTGTTTTCTTAAGCCTTCACAGTCTCTGCTTTGTCTTCTTAAAAAATTGTGGAATGGACATCTACTATATTTGGTAGAGATAATTTAGATATTATGTAAAAAGTATTATGTAAAAACTATTGGGGCATTAAAAAGATAGATTTAAATATAGTTAATATTCTTAATTTGTCTATAGGACATTAGAATTTGTGTGTTTGTGTGTGGTGTGTGTGTGTGTGTGTGTGTGTGTTGGTGCTGGGGCTTAAATGGAAGGACTTAAATGCTCCTCTTGCCTTTTTCAATGAAGACTGGTGCTTTACCACTTGAGCCATATCTCCAGTTACAGCTGTTAGGTGGTTAACTGGAGATGTGTCACCAATTTGCCCAGCTTGACTCTGAACTGCAATCTTTGGATTTCAGCTAGGATTTCATGTGTAAGCCACCAGTGCCCAGCTAGTTTTCCTTTTATACCAGGTTTAGGAATGAAATAAAAGGATAATTATATTGCCATTCTTGAGCTCCTATTTTACCACAATATTTTCCACTTTGCTATTCATTATCCAATCATTTGATTACTTACTAACTGACCATTAATATGTACAAAACTGTACCTATCATCCTTTGCACAAATGAAATTACTAGATCTTCCTTCATGACACTATCAGGAAAGCATTTTGTTGTTTCCATTTTACAGATGAGGAAACCGATCAGGGCTGACAGAATGTAGAGATCTTAACCATTTTGTTAGATTGCTTCCATACACTGCTCTATTATCTTACTTAATACTTATTATAGCCTGCAAGTTATGGCTAGTTATCTTCCTATTTACATTTGAGTGTATTAGAGATTCAATAATTAGCCCCAGGTCATGCAGTTGAGAAATGACAGAGCCAGAATTCCATCTAAGACTAAGCAACGCCAATATTCATGTTTTCTCCATCACAATAAGCACTTTTACTAGACTGTTAAGTCAGTTCCCTTAGAGAGTATATCTACAAACATGGTGCCTGGAAGGGTCTGGGACCACAAACACAAAGCAGTGAAGCCAGGGCACTGTGTTCTGCCTTGAACTGTAGTCTGTACACATGGTTCAAATTGGCCTTCTTACCCAGGCTGGAAGGTCACTGCTCACAGTGAATTGAGAATTTCAAAATAGTTTACTTCCCAGAGTGTATAGGAGTCTTTAGACAGACTCTGTGGAATTCCTGCTGGGATGATCACATAGCACACATATTTGTAATGCCTTCTTCTGCCTCAGGCTACAAGGATACTTTGTAGTTAGGACCTAGCTCATTTTGGAATCCCATCTGGTCTTTGATGCAGTATAGTGGAAAAAGAACTATAGATCAACCCTCAAGCCAGAAAATATTTTCATGATTCCCAGTTCCATAAGGTCACAAGAGTGTGTGAAAATAGAATGATTCACAGGAAGTAACAATCTATACGCTTGTAAATATGATTTCCTCTAGTTCTAATTAAACCTTTTCTCATTTAGCTATTTGTAAGAAGGTCTGAGTAGCAACCAGAGCAGAAAATATACTGTTCTGGTGGTAGCAGGTTAGAGAAAAATGTTATAAATATTAGACATATATATATATATATATATACACACACACACACACATAGAAGTTGCTTGTGTTGGCTTACCTTTTCTATATTATGGAGCGTCCTATAAGTTTATGTGTTTATAGCGATCAAATATAATAAAATAATTCTTATAGCTACGTTTCTTACTTTCATGAATGCAAATGTTTGCATTGCCAATATGGCCACCATAAATTTGCATTGTTCCCAGTTCATGAACAGCATAAAGTTGATGCCTTTCATTGTGTTTCTTAGAAGGACTTAGCTTCATTTATTAATGTTTGTCTTTTCTTCTCTTTGAAAGCAGATATGAATATAACTTTATCTATACATTGTATCTAGCATAAATATAATTTAAGTGGTATAAATCTGTCCCCATGGTGATAGAATTTTCCATGGCCAGCTCTGATGGCTAAGATCTTTACCTTGAGTCTGTAGCACATAGACAAATTTCAGCAAGACTAGAACTAGGAACGCCTCAAATTGAATACAAATGTTTCTGTCTGTGAACTGTGACACAAAGAAGCCTTCCATCAAGTCCATGATGCCAACAAGAGGTGACTGGGGGATTTTTGTAAGTTATTTTCACTTCACCTTCTGCTCAATGACAATGATCACTATCTTTCAAAAGACAGAACAGATACCATTTACAAACTTTCTTTTATTCAAAAGAAGATGTTTTCCTTATGAATAATACTATTCTTTCTGCACACAGAGGATGTTGTGTATCAATATGGAGATGATCTCTTTCTTTTGATGTGCAAAGGTTAAAGTTACAAAATTCTGAGTTTAATGTATAAAATATGTAGAATGTATAAATTTTAGCTATTCTTAACCAGAAATTAAACATGCATCATGACATTCCAAAGACAAGATTCCAAATAATTTCCTCATCATTCATAAATATACACTGCTATAGCTTGGATATGGGTTCTCCCATATGCATTGATGCATTAGAAGCTTGTTTCCCAATGTGGTAGCATTAAGATGTGTGTCCTAGAGAGAATTTCTTAGGTTATTGAAGGTGCTGCTTTGGGAAGGACTAAAGTAGTTCTCATGGGACCCTGGTTAGTTCTTGGGAGAAAGTTGTTATAAAAGAGTAAGATTCAGATGGGTGCCGGTGGCTCATACTTGAACCCTAGCTAGTTAGGAAGCTGAGATCTGAGGATCACAATTAGAAGCGAGCCCTGGCAAGAAAGTCTGTGAGACCCTTATCCCCAATTAACTACCAGAAAACCAGAAATGGCATGGTGGTTCAAAGTAGTAGAGTGCTAACCTTGAGCAAAAGAGTTCATGGACAGCACCCTGACCTGAGTTCAATCCCCACTACTGACAAAAAAAAAAAAATAAGATTTTTTTCTTCCTCAGTCTTTGGCTTCCTATGTTGGTGTGTGATCTTTTCATGTACTACTGAAGTGGGCTCTGAGATGGGGCTCAAGCTGGTATGATTCCATTTTGAGCTTTGCCTTTGTTTTAGGGATTTTAGACTCTATTTTTGAAGGGTGGTGACTAAAAACCTTTAAACAATGTTCAAACTAGAAAAACAATCTTAATCACAGACCCACATCTTGGCTCCAACAGGCCTAGTTCCTGGAATGAAAAAAAAATGCATCTGGTCCTCCTTCCCTTAACAACCTAACTCACCCTTGATTGTTCAGTTAAAGACTGACCCATAAAGCAGATAGGTTGTAATCTTGCTCAACTGGCAATACCCTGCCTTTTGCCTGCCAAATTTGCACGCCAATTCAAACCAGAATGAGAGGATAGTTTAAACAACTTGTATAAGACAGACTGTAACTCCATTGCCCAGCTGTGTGTGGCCTAACACGACTATGTAATCCTTTGTGTGTATTGCGAACCCATTGGTCACCTGTGCGTGGCCAGGCTTGACCCCATGGATTTTGTCTGGGGTCACAGTATCAGCTCCTGAGCCTGTGCTGTGGCCCTGACTGGTCAGTTTAGGAACCTTCTCAATAAAGTTGCTTCTTTGTTAACAACTTTGTTGCGTAGGCTCTGTCACTCCAGACGACTAGGTGGGCTTGCCTGCCTGAGCAGGGGTCTTCCTATGATACTACCACACTACCACTATCATGATGCTATTTGTCATGGTAGGCAGTTTGGACTTTCAGCATCTAAAACTGTGAGCTAAGTAAACTTCTCTTCTTTATAAGTTACTTAGTGTCAAATTTATGTTATAGTAAGTTTCAAAATTAAATCAGATTGTTCAAATGATTCTCTACTTGAGAGAAGAAAATGTGGAACATGCTATGCTTTTCCAAGGCAGAATTAAAGGTTTGTAAGATTTGTAAGAATTTCACTCTCCTGCGGGGGGGGGGGACCCATAAATATAATTTATATAGTCTTTTAATTGTACACATATAAAATGAATATGCTCTCAGGAATGGTTACCCAGTGACCCTATAGCCAAGAGTTTTCTTTTCTCTTTGTGGCAGTCACTTCACATTTATTTCTTTTCTTTTTCCTCCTTGCTATTTAGAACCATTTGTGTTACTGTTCTCAGATTCAAATTTTTGTCTCCTTAGATAAATAGCAAGTGATCACTGGGACTAATGATATAGGGAAGATGGCCAGTGTGCTATCTCTTTTCAAAAGATAGTGGCTTCTCAAAGTCTAGCCAAAAGTGTTATCAGTCACAAATCTAGCCTGTAAATTCCTTTATTATTGCCATTAATCCTTACCTTGTCTATAGGGCCCCATTGTCATAAACTTCCCAGGATGACACTATATTTTTTTCCTCTGGAATCTTTCAGAAGTCTTAAAAACAAAAAACAAAACCCACTATTAGTCTTTTTATAAGCTTGCTAACCCTCTATCCAACTCATCCCAGATCATTGTACATGTCATTTCCTTTGTTCCTATATCCTTCTTAGACTATTTAAAACTAAAAATAAGATTATTTGAGTGTGTGTGTGTGTGTGTGTGTGTGTGTTCTTTGATGCCCACATGTAATGGAAATGAATTCTGGGCAATTCAAGTCATTTATTTGGTGGCAATAGTGTGATCACAATATGCAATTTGTCTCTTTATGGTTAAATTTCCTCCTTAGTTCTAGTATATAGAGATAAATATAAATTGTTTTTACAGCTTCATACAACTATTAGTTGACTTCATACAACTATTAATTGAGAATTGTATTTGAATATACAGCACATTGTTTTCCATCTTCTCAATTTTACTTGAGTATTGAAGAAAATAATATATGTAGACTTCCATCAAGGATTTTTAATGAATTTTAAGGATTAATTCCTAAGGCTTGAAAAGAATCTCTTGCTTCTGGTGACTTCTTCAGTTAATTGGACGGATTTTCTACTTGTGACCTAAAAGGTGGAAATTTCCTAGAAAAATTAATAGTTGAAGAAAGTTTGGGAAGTAGGTAAAAAATTAACAGTATCTTGTACAAAGACAAAAAGCTTCAGCACTCATAGATGAAAGAAAAATGAGACATGATGTGAGGAAAAATTGAGATTCCAATGAAAGTGTTCATTTAGCAAGAAAAATCATGTACAGATATTTTACCAGGACTAACCTAGTCTCTGGAGATACAAGAATGAAGTAATGTGTAGAAATTTGCAGTGAGAAGAAATAATCATGTACATACAGGTACAACACAGTGAGGTTAATACTGTGTTGGAAAGAAGTACAAAGCACAAATGGAACCAGAGCAACAATTCTGATAACTTTTTACTTTTCTTTTCTCTCCTATTCTTTCTTTTTATTTTTTGTGATCTTGGGGCTTGATTCCATGGGCCTGGACTCTGTCCCTGGGCTTCTTTTTGCTCAAGACTAGATCTCTACCACTTGAACCACAGAGCCACTTCCAGACTTTTCTGAGTAGTTTATTGGAGATAAGAGCCTCACAGATTTTTCCTTCCTGGTCTGGCTTTGAACCATGGTCCTCAGATCTCAGCCTCCTTAGGATTACATGTGTTAGCCACAAGTGCCAAGCTTCCTGTAACTTTCAAAAACTCAAGAGTAAGACCTAAAACTGACAGATATGAGTTGGCACCAGTCAGTCTTAGCTACTCAGAGTCTGAGATTTCAGAGTCACTGTTCAAAGCTAGCCCAGGCAGGAAAGTCTGAGGAATTCTTATCTCCAATTAACCACTAAAAAAGCTGGAGCTGAGGATTAAGATAGAACACGATCTTTGAGTATGAAAGGTCAGAGACAGTACCCAGGCCCTGAGTTCTGGCCCCAGGACCAACGCACATACAAAAAAAAAAAAAAACAATGAAAAACTGGCAGATGTGATACTATAAATGTTGACATGGCACTTATGGTTTTCAAGAGTGTGCACATGAATTCTTTGGTAGTTCCCAAACACTTTGAAATTAGCTGATTATTCTAATAAATGAGGGGAAAATATTCCCTATATTATTTTACTATGTCTATGTAGTGCTCTTCTCTTGCCAAATCCATTACATTTTCCATGATATCATCTTCCTTCCATACCATTTAAATATGATGCCTCTGATGCTAACTATAAAATGGAAGAATATTGGTGTTATTTTTTCTTTTTAAAAAAGGAGCAAATATTAAATCATGTTCTCTATGAACAATGTCTTTCACTTTAAACACGTTCAATAATACCTGAAAAAAGGTACCCTTTCTAGCATTAAAGGCTAATAAATACTTTTTCCAGCATTAAAGGCTGGTGAATAAAACTTCTGCCAATCAATGCTGATTTTGTAGAATAGAATTTGTCATTCTTTTGAAATATTTAAAGAATCATTTTTATGGCTAAAGGTTAAAGACTGTCTCTTTGACTTCCCTTTAAAGATGTTTTCCAAAGTGTGTGCTGTGTATTATTATAACAAATAAAACATGATTAAAAGCTCTGGGTGAGCATTTTCCTTTAGATAAGTGCTGCTCTACCAGACCTATGACATCATATCTGGATCCTGTGTTTGGAAATGAAACAATATAAAAGATGACAAGTTCTAGTAGCCACATCACAATGGGGGATGGGCTTTAAACAAGACTGACAAAGTAAAATTTGAGAAAACTGTTTATTTTTTTGAATTGTACATTTATCACGACAGTTTGGGAGTTAATCTCTGGAACCAGCACAAGGATGAATGAGGTAATATCTGCACATGTTGTGGATAAGATAATTAATGTGGGGAATAGCCCATTCCAGGCTTATGTGCAGCTAAGATTATGTGCTGAATGGCTCAAAACTGCTGTGTGGTTAGAATAACATAGGGTTCAAACACATGCTGCTGGTGAAGGGCTGGCAGCCATACTGCATCTGTTAAACTTTCTGAATGAGGGCATAAAAAGAGGAGGCAGAGACAGGGGCAGCCTGGAGCCTGTCAAGATAGATTTGGGAAGCCAGAAATAGGAGACAAACTACCAAACATCCTCATAGAAATGACACTGTAAGGGTTGGTGATTAAACCTCCATTAAAATGTGAAATCTGACGACACAACTACCTTAATGTTGTTCATATGTATCGGGGACTGAGAGGAGATGGTTACACTGATTTCCAATCCTCACTACCCAGATGTTATTTCAATTAGAGAATGTGCAGAGGGTTTGGGGAAACCTACTGATTCCTTCTCTGGCTTTGAGGATCAGGAAAGAAAGCATTGTGCTGATTAATTGACTGAAATGTACCATTATTTTCACATTTTAAAGCACTTTTAAAATATGCTAAAGCATTTTAAGTGTTTCTACAACATATTTTTGTGGAAACAGATAAATGAGGGTACATTTTCATAGTATCAACAAAAAATATCATAGTAATGTACAGGGTTGAACTGAATCCTAAATGGGATCAAAATAAAGCTCTTCCATATTTAGCAGCAACTAGATTTCTGATTGTCTCTATGATCTGGAGTCTTGGTTGCGAGGGGTCTGGGTTTTAAGGAAGGCTCTTCTCCAGACACAACAGATCCCAGATTTACAAGCTGTCAGGCCTTAGGAAAGAAAAAAAGGGTATATTTATTTCTTTCTCAACTGGTATGGGTTTCCAGATGATATTAAAAGCTATTATTGGCTGAAAAGAAATACTTGTTTATGTTTCTGTCTTGTACTTGGATCAGTACACTTGGCTAATGGCTCACTTGGAATATCTAAACAAATAAACAAAGCATTTGCTGGATTGGCTGACATTCAATATCCGATTCTTTTCAAATTTTGCCTGTTGCAAACACCAAGAACCAATTACTCTAGTTTTTGTTCAACATGGAATCTCTTTAGTGAATTACATTAGAGAGAATTCCATACCTGATTCTTTGTGCTGAATTTGTGGACATCTGACTCTGCAAGTGTTTACTGAGGAGTTAGCTGCATATGACAAGTAGATAGAAATTTGTTGATATAAACCCCTTGTTCTGATTGACATTTTGTACCAATGTCATAATGTTTCTACTATTCAAAGCATGGCAAGAAGAGTTATTGGATAAAAAGGTGGTTAGCTTAACGTTCTCACCTGAAAATATCAGTGAAATCACAGACATTGATCAGTAAGTAAGAGACATCTCAAATCTCTTGTTCTAAGAGAAATTATCAAGGAGGCACTGGTGGAAAGAGATATGTGAGCTTTGCTGTCTGGTGATGGAAGTTCAAATTTAGATGGGGGTGGGGTTGGAATTGACAGGTATGAAATGCTAAAAATGTTTGAACACCAAACAGGAGTCTACAAAAAGTGCCCAGCACTAGTGATAATATGTAAAGAGCTCAACAAACATGACTCATTCCTCCAAAAAGGTAATAAAGGGTTCATTACTAAGGGGACTTAGAAATCTGAGGACTTTGAAGGAATTACTGAAACAAATACAGAATTTCCTGTTCAAGGAGCATTACAGAGGAAGACAGATGAGCAAATGAAGGAGGAAAGAATCATATTTGGGGAAGATCATGCAATTCAGAGTGACCTAACTAAGGATAGAAGAGAGCTTTGTATAGGGATGGGCTATAGATAATAGACTTTGAAGGACTTCTAAATGCAATGTGAAAAATGATATAATTTTGTGAGCAAAAAGTGTTCTCTATATATGGTCCCAAAGGAAAGTAGTGTGCTTATTGGATGACTGCAGAGACAGGCAGAAATCAGGATAAGACAAATTTAGGGTCAAGTTTCACCCTGGGCAAAGGAAAGGGAGAAAGTTCCTTAGCCACAGAGCCTGAAGGTGTCAGCAGCCCTGCCTTTGCAGAGTAAATGTGGAAGATAAATAAAAAGAATGAATGGGAAAAGGAAATGGAAAAAGAAAGGAGGAAAATATAAGCACAAATGGTGGAAGAGAGTGAAGAGAAAAAGAGGGGGATATTTTGGAACAGCTTGAGCTCATTTTCAAGCAGGGAGGTGAAATTGTAGCCATTAAAATTAGATTAACACTTCCTTTCCTTTTTCGTTTACACTGAAGGCTTCACCCCATGCACTGCCTTTAATAAATAATAGTTGATGAAGATAGTGATGACATGTCTTCTTCATGTTAATCCAGGCCATTCTCAGTTTATGAATGGATTGGGTTCCAAAAGTCTGTTGCAAGTAAGTTGTTTGGCTATTGCTATGTATTTTTCCTTTGAGACAATGTAGCACTCAATGGTTAAGTTCTCAAACTACTTTGCAAAAGGCTATTTAATCCACAATGTGTCAGAATTATAGTGCTAATGTACTGCAGAATAGTTATTCCTTATAGACATGTTATATACTCCTTGATGGTTTGCAAAGTGCTTTTGCATACACTGTGGAAAATGGAATGTCGGTGCATAATACTTTTTCCATGGAAAAAATGTGTTCCAAGTCTTAAATAGAGAGGCCAATTACATATCCCCCACCCACTCTGGTCTCAGTGAGAAGACTTGGCTTTGTACAGGAGAGGGGAGAGGCTCCCGGTTGCCCTTCCCAGAAATGGTCATTCCAAGGAAAATCCTTAGACCAGGGCAGGGAGTTGGATGTGTGTGGGAAGTGTGGAAGGGCTCTGTGGTGAACAGAACCATCACTGATTTTACAATCAGAAGGGTGAGTTTGAATCCCGATTGTTCTATCTACCAGCTGATAATCTTGTGGGAATATTTTCTTAGTCTCTCTTTGTTGAGGGAGGATAATGATACCTACTTCTTGGGGCCTGTAGTGTTTGAAATGAGATGACATAGCCCAGTGTGCACACAGTGAACATTCAGATTCTCGTATTCTCCTCCACACCTGTCTATCACTAAACTCTAAAGAAGATGGACCTGTGGCCAGGTTGTGTGTCAGCACTATAATTGATATTCCCCTTCCAAAACATCTTAGTTGTTTAATACCAAAGGAATCTAGTACTTGCTCACACTCAAAGGCAGATTTCTTCTCAGGATGCTTCTGTGTTGCAGGTCTCTCCTCTCTTATTGCTCTGCTTGTCTTCACCACTTGGCCATACAACTGCTGAAAGAAGAAAAAAAGAAATGCTTTAGTGGGATTGCATACAATTCTGTTGTATGGATCAGGATTTTAAGTTGCTCCAATCACTTCTGTTCACACATAATTGGCCAGTGTCATATGACCACATCAAACTATAGGAGACCAGAAAATACAGTCTTGCTGCTTTTCTAGGAAGAGAAGGAAATAGTTTGAGTGGTCAAGCTAGCAGTCTCCAATAAGGATTCAAGTAGCTGCTTGATCTTGGAAAAGGCTCTAGAAATGAGATGGATTTTACAGTCTAATCACTTTAATAGGCCAAAGATATTCTAAATCTCTACTGTAATCTAAATGAGGGACTAAAGATAACATATGACCTAGAATCCTCCTAGGAGAACTTTACAGTCTAGGGAAGTCAGCATTGTGGGATTAGTGTACTCTTTTTGACTTGTTCATGACATGGCCTCTCAGAGCAAGAAGAACTGAGAAGGGCAAGTTAAAAAAAAGCTGACTAGAATGGAGATGAAGCCAAGATCAGAACACAAAGAATACTGGAAGTTATGTTGAGAGGCATGACCACTTTCCGATGCTGACTGGGAAATGTTACTATATAACATTTCAAGACCTGGGACAATTTATTTATAATAATGGCTGCCTGAAGCATTTCTGTGTGGATTTACTCTAATAAATTATATTTGTATATAATTTGTTTAGGATTCTGATGTGTTGCTTTTCCCAAGACATGCAAACGTGTATTCTAAGATATGCTAATTTTCTTTAAATATTGGTGGTATGGAATGTCTCTAGGGACCAGAGGCAACATTAAGAGTAGCACACATGTTCCCTGTTCCTCTAGACTTCTAAATTGATTTTTTTCACAAGTTTTTCAAAGCCAACTTAAAGTATAATCCAAATGCTTCCACTGAAAGCTTGGGGACATGCCATATTGTACTGATTTCAGTATTGGTTTAGCAGTCAATATTAGAAGAACAGCCACTTCTTTTCATAAAATCACTGTAAAGCTATGATATATTTGGATAAAATGTATGCGATACAACTTAGTTAAAAACAGTGTAAAAGAGAACATTAACTTAAAGAGACAAAATGTTTTTCTCTTAAATGTTTAGAACTAAGGAGCTTCAGCTAGATAGCAGAACAAGTTTTAATTTCTTAAGTTAATGGCAACATTTTTAGGATTATAATCTGAAATATTATGAAGATATTAAGATGTCTTTAATTGATATCTCATAAATGCCTGATATTGCTTCTTATTTCTTTATTTTCCAAACTAGGTCCTGTAGTTGTGATTTATTTTCTCTTTCCTGCATAGTTAGATATCTAGAGCACTAAGATGTTGAGTCCCAGTTCTGTTTAGGATCTTTTGGCCTATATCCTTGTCTGTGAAATGGGGAAAAAACAAGAGTATTGGAGGGGCTAATTTTAACTAACGTGAGAGACTCCTAGGCAAATTTTTAGTTACTAAATAAAAGTTCAACAAATGTATGAATAGTGGAAGCACATATCACTTTTTAGAATACTTACAGATGTTTATCCTTTCAAATGAAAATTGCAAAATGGTATGGCGGCTCACATCTATAATCCCAACCTCTTGAGTCAGAGGTCAGGAGAGTCATGGGTGAGGCCAGTATGGCCCAAAGTTAGCTAGACTCCCATTTCAACTGATAGCTGGTAGTGTGCACATATCATCCTAGCTATGTATGAAGTATAAGTAGGAGAATTGTAAGTAGGTCCAGGCATAAATGTGAGATCCTATGCCCAAAATAAAGCAAAAAGGTCTAGGTAGCTTAAGTGGTAGGCTGCCTGCCTACCAAGCATGAGGCCATAAATTTGATCCCTAATCCCATATAATAATTGTTTAGATATCCTTTTACATAATATGTAAGAAACTCTGGCAATGTCCAATAAAACTGAAATGTTTCACAGATTCACACAAGTTTTCTGCAGTGTTGGTAGAGGTGGGGGAAATATTTTTTGCATTAGTGAGCAAAAGCTAATTCAGAAGAGAATGTCAATCAGGTGTTGGTGGCTCACACCTGTAATCCTAAATTATTCAGGAGGCCAAGGTCTGAAGAGAAATTCAAAGCCAGCCCAGGCAGGAAAGCCAATGAGACTTTTTTGATTTTTAATTTTTCTTTTCTTTTTCATTGTAAAGGTAATTTACAGAGTGGTTATAGTTACATAAGTCAGGTAATGCGTATATTTCATTTTTGAACATGAGACTTATCTGCAATTAAACACCAGAAAGCAGAAAATGGAAGGGACAGTGCCCAAGTGATGAATTCAAACCCTAATTAGTAGGGGAAAAATAATGCCACTGTAACTTGCGATAAGTTTACATGTTCACAACCATTTTAAACTTAAGATAATTTTTAACTAGAGAACATAACTAGATTCTTAAATATTCATGACTAAAATAAGGTCTAAATTTCACTTTTATAATAACCTTTAAGGTAACAAAATCTACATATTGTAATTACATATAGATTAGTTAATACTAATTGTAAAAGACAGTGCTTTCTAGGTACCAGGAATGACAGGCAAACAATTTACATGTGTATTCTCTCTGATTTGGCTCCTGTTACAGCAAACCTTTCAACTTGGTGCTGGTGTTTTGAATTAAAACATCAACTCAGTTTATACATCTGGCCTTACTTGGTGGTTTTCTAACTTGCCAATGTTATTCCTTAAATGTACTTATATTAATCATAGTTCAAAATAGCCACATAATTAAATCATCTTTTTATTTAAAAAAACATTCCTAAAATACATTCTTCAATTTTTGTTGTCAAATCATGGGCTGAGTGGGGGTGGCTGGGGAACATCACCCCTCTACTTTGGGCCTAGCTCCTTCACTGAGGTTGTTCCTTGTGAGTTTCCATGCTGTTGTCTGAGAGAGTATGGAGACACACGTGGCCACATTGTCATATGCTCCTGCTGGCTGTAAACCTCATCACAGTTCCTGTGAAGTACATTTCCACAGATCAGATTTCTGCCAGGGAAGACTTTAACAATCTTACTTTGCTTTCAACCAACAACAATTAGTATTAGCAAATAGTTCAGGCCACTGCCTGGGATTACATATGATTTCTATTCAAAAGAGACAAACTTTTACTCAAACCAGATGCACATGCTGAACATTTGAGCTCTCCTCTCAGGTACAATGAAATTGAGAGCATTTCTAGCTTTCATTAAAATAATAATAAAAATAAAAACACTCACATTTAGAGTCAAGTTGGCTGTTTCCCCTAGGCTGGGTTAGTGTCTGGGAAGGGGAACTTTCAGGGTACTTATGTTCAGGCCAGGAGTTTTGCGGGTAAAAAAAATCATTATCCTTTTGTCCTTTTGTGCCTTTTAATGTGGTCAAACTGGTTTTTAAAAAATGTTTTCATAGCAGGGTTTATTTTTTCTTTTTTTTCAGATAAAGATGGCAAATAAATTATTGATACATTTAACAGCTAAATTTTGCTTTTGCAGTCAAAATTTGCTTCTGTGTTGTATCTGAAAAGTACATACTTGACTGATGTCATTTTGGTTTACTGTATAACAATGAAGATTCAAAGAATTAATTCTTTTGCTGTGTGACATGCCCATGTGTGCATGTGTGACATGCCCATGTGTGCATGTGTGACATGCTGATTTTCAGAATAAGATATTCTTGTAGTAGGGTAGCGTCAATAATTTTCCTGTGTTCCAAAGATTTGTGACTGATCCGCTTAGCTTGTTCAGAATCTTTACTGATCCTTCTCAGATAAATTCTAAAAATGTGGGTTTTGATGTCCAGTATGAATCCAGTAGCTCTTGGGGTTGTTTTCCTCAAGAGTAGAGGCTGATTACACTACACTTAAAAAACCCAATGAGAGCAAATCACCTCTTTGAGACAGTTTTATCTATTACATTATCTTTGGTTCCAGAAAAGTCACAGATAATTTAGTTATGAATATAGAGGTAGCTGAAAAGATCATTTTCATTTTATAGATAAGGATAATAAATGTTAAGAACATACGGCAGTTTTCTTTGACCCAGCTAGGTTACAATGGAGAGGGCACTAGAACCTAAGTATACTTTCTTTATTTAAGAACTTTACCAAGTTTCTCATAAGGCAATATAGGCATATGGAATCTTTGAGTAATCCTTTTTTTCACAATGATGACAATTTGAAGGAAATTGTATTTTCACAAAATGTTCATTAGGAAATAATGATTCCTAATTGAGAGTCTATTATTGTTTTAAGCAATGTTCAACTTTTCTGTCTTTGAATGAATACATTTTATATAAAATATGCACTCATATTTATGTGTAAACTTATCTATTCTGTATGTATGTTCTAAAGAAAATATCTTGAGCATTTAATTTCAAAACCAATCTCTTTTTTAATTTTATTTTATTGTAAAGATGCTGTACAGAGGGTTACAGTTACATGAGTAAGACAATAAGTACATTACTTGTTCATCATTGTTACCCTTCCTTCCCTGTTGCTGTCCCACTATCCCTTCCCTCCCCACCTCCTATACTCCTCTCCACCCACCCCATTACCACCCCCCCACCCGAGATTGTAAGGTTTATTTCCAATATACTGTCCTGTGGGATCCTTGATGCAATGGGTCGTCCTGTGTCCTTGTTTCAGCATTTTGTTATTCCCCTTCCCTTTCCCAGATTAGACATAGGTATATACAAGATGCAGGGTACCAAAATCACATAGAGTGACAACAGGGGATATGACATAGGGGAAAAAACATACAAAGGAAACTACAACAACAATAAACAAAATCACATGGGACATTTAAAACAATAACAATAAAATCAATCTCTTTGATATTACTCAAGGAAAGGGGAAGAAAAGTCAGAGATGATTTAGACAGAGTTGAAAGCATTTCTATACTGGCTTGTGTTATATCAGTTTGGCTAGGCTCAAATTACATTTTTCACAACCGTCTTTCAATCTAGATTACGGGGAGATTCCTGGAAGATGGAATGCATAGCAGAGAAGCAGGAGCTCTTATTTATCCATAGACTCATCTGGTTTTCTCCAAGTGGAATTTGGGCATGACACTGCTCCACCTTCTCCCAGATCCTCTCTTGGTTTCTCCAACTTTTTGGTTTGGTATGTACAGTAAAGGCCCTGTTTTCTACTGGATACTTATATCAGGTTTCTATAGCTTCTCTAACAAATTAGCAGAATCACAGCCTTAAAAATAAAACATCTTATTAGAGCACAGTCCTGTGGGTCATTTGTTATATATATCTCATTGGGACAAAATCAAGACATCTGCAAGGCCATCTTCATTTCTGGAAGAGACCCCATTCCCCTCCCTCTTCTAGCTTCTGCAGGCTGCCCAAATTCTTAGCTCATGGTTTCCTTGCTCTGCTTTCCAAGCCAGCAATGGCTGGTGAGTCCAAGAGTTCAATCCTGACTTTGATTATTTTGCCTTCCTCTTCCATCTTCAGGAAGCCTGTGTTTACCCTGGGCTTGAACAGATAAGCCAGAGTACCCACTTGTCTTTTGTTTAGTTCATTTCAACCAGTAACAATTTGAATTAGTGAATGACCTGGAATCATACATAATCAAACAAGAAAATTTTAATCAAAATAGTCAAAACATGTGACTTACATGATGAACAGAATCTCCTCTTAGGTCTGATGAAGTTGGGATCATTTCTATCTTTCATTTAAATTAAAAATAATCATTCTCACACTTGAAGTCAGTAGTTGTTTGCAATTCCATCTGAATTTCCCTTTGATACCTGTGGAATATATTCATTAGTCTCTAATCTGGCTGACTATACCATGGAGTTCAAAATCCAATACCAAATGTAGGTAGCAGTGTTTTGAAAAATGGCTTAATCCACTCCAGTGTTACTTAGGGATAGAATTCCTTGTAATCTTTTTTCTCTGTCTCTGTCTGTCTCCCCCTCTCCCCTTCTCCTTCCCTCCCTTCCTCTGTGTGTGTGTGTGTGTGTGTGTGTGTTTTAGCACATGTGTGGCCTAGACTCTCTGGTAGAACCCTGCCTGGTACAGTATACAATGCATCCTTAGGTAACCATAGGTACCAAGAAACACACTGAGCTGTTGGATAGGTTAGAGCCAGATGAGCACAAGGTCTATGTTCAGATCATTTTAACGATAGGGGCATTTTGTCCTTTTCTCTTTGCATTGCTTCTGTTCATATTGCCTCTCCTAGAATTAGTCACTTGGTCATGCCTTTTTTTCAGGAGGCAACAGGTATGAAAAGTATAAAATTTGCATTTCTTTTTTTGTCGGTTGTGGGGCTTGAACACTGGCCTGGGCGCTGTCCCTCAGCTCTTCAGCTCAAAGAGTAGCACTCTACCACTTGAGCCACAGTGCCATTTCTGGTTTAATGGTGGCTAATTGGAGATAAGACTCTCACAGACTTTCCTACCTGGGCTGGCTTTGTACCTCGATCATCAGATCTCAGCTTCCTGAGTAGTTAGGTTTATAGGTGTTAGCCACCAGAGCCCAGCTACTTTTGCATTCTTGGAAATAAAGATGAAGCTAATATTGCTGAACAGTAACAATGCAATGAGAGAGGGAAAAGAGGACCATATGACGTAAAGGAAATGAAAGGTACTGGTTAGAAAACAAAAGAGAAGTGAAAAAGATAAGCTCTGCTTGGTTCTGTTCAGTTTCTTCTAATTTTAGTCCCCACAAAAGACAGATTGACAAGTCATCACCTTTTATTTAATAGCATGTTTGTACTGATGGGGATAGGGCTCTGCTTTACCGATCCCAGAATAGCATTATTCTGTAGAAAGGTAAATTTGGAGATGAGTAGGGATGGGACTGTGGAGAACAATGAAAGGGGTGATAATGGTTACAATTCATTGCACTCGTAAACTGGCACATTGAACGGTTACCTCATTGTACAACTACTCAAAGATAGTAAAATATAATAAAAAAGAAAAGTAAATTTGGGAAATATATAAATATTGTTTGTGATTTTCTTTTTCAAAATACAGTCTGTCATGCAAAAATTCAAAGGATATTATTATGAGATTGTTAAACATCTTCAGTATAAAATATCATTCAAGAACCCTAATTCATTCCTTTAAATATGATGCACAGAAAAATACATAAACATGGAAATGAATTTGAGTATTTTGGGGTGTGGAATGTATTACCAACTGACTTTCAAAATCAGTAAGCAATGAAATTCTTGGAAGAAGTGAGATTGAAGAGTCTTTTTTACTTTTATTTTATTTTATTTTTTGTCAGTTGTGGGGACTGAACTCTGGGCCTGGGCGCTGTCCCTGAGCTCTTCAGTTCAAAGCTAGTGCTCTGCCACTTGAGCCACAGCGCCACTTCTGGCTTTTTTCTGCTTATGTGGTGCTGAAGAATTGAACCCAGGGCCTCATGCATACAAGGCAAGCACTCTACCACTGAGCCAACTTCCCAGCCTGAGATTTAAGAGTTTTTTTTTTAATAATGAATTAAGGAAATAATTTTTATATACAAGTCTCCCTTTTTCACTAATATATTGAGAATCTACTAGAAGAATGTAGATGATTTCCTTTCTCCATTTTCTGTCCTGCCTTGTGAGTGGAATGTACTGGTAGTAACGGAATGGCAATCAAAGTGTGTAATTTAGAAAATATAGGTAGAATATATATAGTCAAAACCTTCCATATGTAATTGGTATAGACAAGTCTTCCCCATATGAAACTCACAGCAGAACACAGGTTGTTATTCAGAATTGCCTGGAGATTTTAGTCTGGCAAAGTGAAATTTGGTGGATTCCCACCCTGCACATAATAGAAAGAGCAAGTTCATTTTATCTTCTTGTCCAACTTCATTGAACATTTCTGCATTTGTTGATCAGCTGGTGTGCTGATGTGGTACAAGAGCACTACTCCCTCCCAAGGCTCTTCCTAAGCTACCCACATCCTGGCGCATTGCCCACTGGCACACTGGTTTCTCTTTGTGAATCAAGGGGAGGGTGCAAACTCAATCAGCCCCCCACACAAGGGCACATTCTTGGAGCGTAACTGTCTAGACAATTTCCTTCACACAGTGGCTCAAGGGTCTTTTTTAAAAAATGAAACAGTTACTGAAATATTAAAATGGGAGCAGTGGCTTCTTCAGTGGATTCCTTACTCTGTTTGGGCAAGGTTGCTTTAAGTGGCCTTCTTCCCATATCAATGTGTTCATTAATGTTTCTGATCACACCCCAAGTGCATCCTCTTGAGATCATGTCTCACCTGTTCTCCCCCCAGAAATGAATCAAGCAACTTCATTTTCATGTGTTTCATTTTCTTGCCAAAACAAAAGGAAAGGAAAGAAAATATGTCACAATGACAAAGTATGAATAAAGCGTAGTAGAGAAACAGGCAGAAAATAAAGTAAGAGGATGTTAGAAAAATTGTAAGATATGCACTTGTTTGGAAGCTTGAAATTGCCACTTTTTGTTTGGTTTTGGAAAGTGTAACTACTCCTATTACTAAAATATGTCCTACATTTTCTCATATTGCTTTTATGATTTATTTTTATTTCCTCTTTCTTTATCCTTCCTTTCTTCCCTTTCTCCTTCCTTCCTTCCTTCCTTCCTTTTTCCTTCTTTTCTTTCTCTCTGCCTTTTTTCCTTCTCTTTTGTTTTTCTTCCTTTCCTTCTCTCTTTCTTTCTTTTTGTGTTTGTTTTCTTTTTTCCTTCTTTTTTTTTCTTTCTTTCCTAGGGTTGAACTCAGCCATCACATTACTACTAGAGCCACACTTCCAGCCTTGTGTTTTGCTTCTTTATTGGAGATGAAATCTAAATGACTTTTCTGCCTCTTCTGGATTTGAACCAACATCTTCGGATCCCAGCCTCTTTAATAGTTAGGATTACAGGTACAACCCATAGTTCCAGCTAGGATTTCTTTTGTTTATATTGTTATCTCAGCTATAATTTCTTCTTGTATATATCATAAGATAAGCATTATTTTCTCAACATCTCTCATTAATCCTCCTCTGATTAATTGTTACAATACTTTTTAGCAAATTCTACATACACTGAACATGATAGTCTATTTCTGGTGCATTTTGCTGTGTTTTAGTTGCTATGATTTTATATTGTGTTTGGCATTTAACTTATCAAATAAAATTACCTTGCCTATTCTTTTAGAAATGAGATTTAGAATTCACTTGTTACAAACAGAAATATTTCCATGACGATTCTTCCCTATTTTTGGCTGTTTCTTAGCCAACTGTCAATTTAAATTACTATATCTCCCTTTCCCCCTCAGGAACATGGTCTAGTTGGGTCTTTCTTGGTGCCTTTCTATTCTTGATTAGTTTTTATGCAAAAAGAAAAGAAACAAAACGAAAAAAAAAAAAAGGAAAAAGAACACTTATGATGTTGGATTCAGCCAAACCAGTTCCTTTTGTGAGTGTAATTCTAAGGAGAGGACAAACTGTTAAATATATGAGTTCTACTAATGAAAAAAATAAGACACTTGGTCACTTGAATAAATAATTACATATCAGTCAATAATTTGTTATTGACAGTAAGTAAGTGCTGAATATTATTTGCTGTCCTATCTGCTTTGGCCTCCCACAAAAAGTTTTCCAGCACTTCTCTATGTGGTCAGTAGGGGGTGCTGCAGCAACAACAGGCCCACTCACCTGTTGAATCCTTAAAAATTTCAAGCCATAGGAAGTTTTGGTTTATAAGTTACCAGCTGCAGTTCTCACACCTTCTAACAGTCTCACATCTGTGGGTATTTTATGTAGAAGACAAGTAATGTAGAAGGTGAGATCCTCAATGTGTCTGGTAATCGAAGAAGGCACAGAAGGCAGAAAAGGATTACAGCAGTTGTGCTTGGGCTAATGAGTTGAGCCTCTGCTTTCAGAGCCTGTTCCTTTGAGCCCTGGTGCCAGCAAACTGTTTTGTGAGCTGTCAGTTTTCTGATCTTAGTCTTTTAGGGCAGCATTTTTAAAGTGGTGTTTTAAATAGGGGAGATATGTTCTGGAAAGTAGTAAGGGAGCGGACTGTGGAAGGGAACTGGTCTACTGCAGACAGTCAGTTTATTCTACGTCCTGAACTTGGAAAACTTTCCTCATTGCCAGTGGTGTTGATATTTAAAGAAGTGTCACTCTCTACCTTCATCTTCAAGCAATCCAGAGCTTATTCCTATTTTGAGAATATTACATTTTATGATACTCATCTGGGAATTTATCTCTACTGCTAAGTCTAGGAACTAACACCAGGGCGGTGTGATGCCGTTTGTCAAACATAAGCTTTGGTAAATAATTATTTATTGTCAAATACATTATTAGTTCAATAAAGGAAGTAAAAAATGAAGAAGGAAGGAAAGAGGAACAAAGCAAAAAATATCAGTATGGTTGATTGATTTTTGGAGGGTAAATTAATTTTTAAACTGAGTCAGAATCTGGAAACCACCACTGTTACAAAATTCATAGAGAGCATTATTTGGTAAAATATAACACAAATAATCACACAAAGCAATTTGTCTCTACTTGAGTTTGTAGTGATATTTATAATAACAAACACATAATATAATTACTTCACTGTGAAATGAGGACAATTTGATGTTTATGGGGATACCAAAGTTTACAATTAGATAATGTTAAAAATGATTTGGAAGAAATAGTTGTATTGTCAAAATTCATAGACCAAAGTTATAGAGCATGATAATAACAATTTGCCTAATGGAGGTTAAAATGTGTTTGTGACTTTAAGTATCATTATCCTACAATACTGTAAACTTTATGTAATCACTTAATTTCAATAAAGAAATAAAAAAGTCCCTAAAATTGATGAAGTTCTGGAACGTAGTGCTCTTGTACAATAAAAAAAAACATATTATTTTACTAAAATACGTATTTTGAAATGTTACCTTATAACTCCAACTATGATTTCTATGAACGACAGTTTCCCTTATCACTTCCTTCCCCTCTAGAATCAGCAAGGCAAACCACCAGGTTGGTTGAGATGATGACATTCGTAATTGCTTGTGTTACCTTTTGTAGTAATTGTGTTAACCTGTTTTTTTTTTGTCTTCATAATTCTTATATTTCTCAATTTGATTCTACTTCCAGTAGTTTTTGCTCACTCTGAAACCCTGCTCACTTTTGAGAATTCACAAGAAGTAGTAGACACATGCTGGCCTCCTCAAGTTGGCCGGTTACACTTTAGAGTGAATGAATGTCTCTCTTCTCTTTGCTTGGGTTTACGATATGCCTGCCTGCATCTCTCTGGTTCTCCCATACACATGCTAACACACTGGGGGTTTGTCATCAGCTACATGTAGTTGTGTGTTTGTTAAGATAATCTTGCCTAACTTTCTGGAAATGCTGTTGATGGGATTTTGATTTTGCTATCTAATTTACCTATCTCTCCCCCTTCTGCTCTCAATCTGTGAGTTTGGGACAATTCCTACTGGTGCTAACTTGCTTAACTATTCATTAATATTCATTTCAGTGTTATAAAAACTGAACTGAAAGCTGGAGTAAAAAATGTTTAAAATATTAGAAATAGGTTCCAATGAAATAAATGGGGATTAGATGTCAAAACACTAGGCAAAATCTTGCCATGCAGATAGGTGATTTGAAAGTAGGTCTAAAGAGCAGGAGCAAAGGGCAGAGACAGTAAAATAGAAAAAGGGAAAACTAAGCAAGGATTTTTATGAATATTGCTACAGTGCATGAAATATTTGAAGCTGGGACTATTCTCAGAGGTTGACAAAAGGTTTCTCATAAGCATCTGGCTAGTTGATGCAAGAACAAGGTATTCTCTCTTTTTCCTTTTAGTTGGTCATGGGTCTTGAACTCTGGCCCTGGACACTGTTCCCAAGCCTTTCAGCTCAAGGCTAGTGCTCTATCACTTAAGCCACAGCACCACTTCTGGTTTTCTGGTGCTTAATTGGAGATAAGAGTCTCACTCACTTTCCTGCCTGGGAGTAGCTAGGATTATAGGTGTGAGCCACCAGCACCAGCCAGAACAAGGTATTCTTACAACTACTATATCATTGATTGACTAGAGAAGGCCTGGCTGTAGTTTCATGCCCAGAAATTTACAAACTCACAGTTGATTCCTTGGAGATCACAGGCACATATCAAACAAAACTCACCTAAGTGGATAGAGGAAAAGGTGGGATCTTGAATGTTTGAAGAGATATTTAGGTGATAGTTGAGTAAAATATCTAAAAACCAAATCACTTAAAATAGTGAATTATATAAGCAGATTATGGAAGAAAATATTTAAAATATTTAGGGGTGGATATAGAGTTGTGAACCTTTATACAACCAATCATGCTAATGTAAAAGTGTTTTATATTACATTTTAATAGAAAATCTTTTTCATATAGTTATTAACATAAGTTCCCAGAACCTGTAACAGAATAATCTCAGGAAATTTAATGTAAGTTGCTGTCTCCTATGATAAACTATCATAGGAGGTACAGGTTGAGCTTTGCTCTGTTTAGAAAAGGGAAGGGATTTTTTTCTTTGCTGAATTATCTATCCTCTTCTACCTAGTTCACCTTGAACATATTTGTAAAATTCTTAATCAGATTTGAGATCATGACACATAACCATATTAAGTGATACTAACAAATTTAATTAGAACTGTTTCAAACTTCATCCTCAGAGAGAAATTTGCTTGAAGAAAATATGAAACAAATCTATTTTGAGCCAAAGCACTACATTAATAATTATTTGGTAACAGAATTATAAATGGTGGCTACAAATCAATTATGTGATAGACTCTACATACCTCAAAACAGTACCATTATTTTCTAAGCTGTACACACACCAACTGACAATCAACTGATTTTTTTGGCAAGCTAGATTCCTCTTCTATAAAATGAGAATTAGGTTAGATAATCTCTAAAAGCTGCTTCCATTCGGTAGTTTTCTAGGCTTTTGAGCCATAATGTCATATAAATTGTAGTGGATGTCTAAACTCTGATATCTCAGTTGATATCTCTGTTATCTCTCTGATATCTCTTTGATTCCTTAGTATCTAGCTCCTATTGAATCTTCAGTCCATTAGATGAGTAAATCTAGCATTCTTTTCACTAGCCCCACTAGAGAAATGAAATTCATTTGGGTTTTATTCCTTCAAATGTCCCCATGGAACCAAACAGCTAGGAGACTGCCCTAGTTGAGTGACAGTGAGTATCAGAGACCACAGAACTTCTTTTCTTTTTTCTTTTTGTTGGTTGTAGGGCTTGAATTCTGGGCCTGAGCACTGTCCCTCAGCTCTTCAGTTCAAGGCTAGCACTCTACCACTTGAGCCACAGCGCCACTTCTGATTTTCTGGTGGTTTATTGGAGATAAGAGTTTCATGGACTTTCCTGCCCAGGCTGGCTTTGAACCATGATCCTCAGATCTCAGCCTCCTGAGTAGCTATAAGATTACAGGCGTGAGTCACCGGTGCCTGGCTCCACAGAGCTTCTTATAGATACTGATTTTAAAAGTTAATTTAGTGCAGGGGTTATAAAATAGATCAAGGAATATCTATGGCTATTTCTCTTTCTCTCTTTTTCTTTTTTTATGAAAATGGAGTTTGAACTAGAGCTTTGTGCATGCTCAGTTTGTTTGGCCCACACTTTATCACTGTATGCCTCCAGCCCAACTTTTTGCTGGTTATATTGGAGATAGACTCTCATAGACTTTTCTGCCAACCTGGGTTTGAACTATGATCCCCTAGATCTCAACCTCTTGATTAGGTAGGATTACAAGTGTAAGTATCAGGCACCAAGATCTGAATGATATTTTCAAAGGTAGCATGTTGCTTCTGATGTATAGTTACCAAAACATTGTCTACATATTAATTTAATATATACATCACTAGCTATTGCATTGAAATGCATAGTTATAGATCTTCAATAGCAAATGCATATGCAGATGAACACTTCCTTGTTATCTTAGTTTATGTATTACTTAGAAGCATCATACTAGCTTGCAAATTAGTGGGAAGGTTACTTTTGAGAAGATGCATCAAAAGAAGATATGCAGTGAAGCAGTCAGGAATTCAGAGGTCCAGATGAGTGGGGTTAACTGTAGATGAGGTAGGGGCCTGTTCTGTTCTGAGCCTGTGAAATGTCTTAAGCTGTTTTTTCAGTATTTGGGTTTGGCAAACTCAAAGTGTGTTTTGCTAAGCACTTTTCTCTTCATTTTAAGCCCATGTGTATTATAACGGAAATTTAATCCTTATGTTTCTGATTCCTTTACACTTAACTCATCAAAATGTTGTTTTGTAAGAGCTATTTGATGTCCAAGAAGGCTTTGAGTCTTTTTATAACTTTTAAAAGCTTCTCCCTTCTAGAAACAGGAAGTTGTCTTACTGTGAGTAAACAAACTAAAAAACATTAGAAACTAGGATTCATTAGGAGATAAATACTAAATTCAGT
Organism: Dipodomys ordii; assembly: GCF_000151885.1. Lineage (NCBI taxonomy): Eukaryota > Metazoa > Chordata > Mammalia > Rodentia > Heteromyidae > Dipodomys > Dipodomys ordii. Next base: position 327,953 of record NW_012267596.1, on the reverse strand, counting down.
AATACTTATAAAGGAAACACTAAGCTAGATTATAGCTATTTTTCATATTTTAACTCTTTCAACTCTTTTTTTTATTGTGAAAATACCGTACAGAGGGGTTACAATAACATGGGCAAGATAATGAGTACATTTCTTATCAAGCATTGTTGCCTCCTTTGTTTCCCCTTCCCATTCTTTTCCTCCCCCTCCCCCAAAGTTGTAAAGTTTGTTTTTCGACATAACAACTTGTACATCTCATTGTTGCAATGGGTCCAGCTGTATCCCTAGTTAAACGATTTGTTTTTTTCCCTTCCCCTCCACAAATTATAACAACATCAAATACAGTGAAAGCAGGGGTTATACAGTGCGGGAGGGACATACAAAGCAACAAAGAAATCATCTTATAAATATATTAGAAACAATCACATGAAAGAAAAAACATTTGAATACTTATTTTGGGGTTCATTTTACCTAACATCATTCAATTCTTAAAACTACTCTTTGGTAGGGGAAAAACAAAGGAGGAGATAACAATGCTCGATAGGAAATGTATTCATTACCCTACTCATGTAATTGCAACCCCTCTGCACAGTATTTTTACCATAAAAATATATATGTAAAAACTATTCTGTGAAATAAGTGCTATTACTATCTATTTTAAAACAAGAGCTGCTTGTAAAACGTCATACAACTACGGTGAAGCTAAGATTTCAAAGTAATCAGTCTGTGGCTAAACATTTAACCATTCTACAATACTTTCTGTTTCCACCTTGCCATTTAAAAACTTTAGATTGCATTTAAAATTAGTTATATAGTGACAGCAATACCATATTTTTTGTTGTTTATTTGGTGTTTTCTGTCATCTTTGTTTTGTTTTATTTATGTGTGTTTGTGTGTGTATTGTGTGTGTGTGTGTGTGTGTGTATGTGTGTGTGCTGAAGGGACTTGAACTCAGGGCCTGGGTGCTGTGTGTCTGCTAGTATGGAGACTTGAATTCATAGCCTAGGTGCTTTCCCTAAACTTTTTTTGCTCAAGGTTAGCTGAGTAACAGATCCACTTCCCACTTTTTGGTGGTTAATTAGATATAAGGGTCTCAGACTTTCCTGTCAGGGCTGGCTTCAAATCATGATTTTCAGATCTCAGACTCCTTAGTCTCTAGGATTGCAGGTGTGAACTACCAGGGTTCAGCTACATGTTTTATCTTTAAAATGTTTGAATTTAATTTCTCCCTTCTTAAAGGGAGAAACATCATTTGATTTGGAATTCAACTCATTCTTCCTTTAACAAGTGTTCTAAAAATTTAGAAAAATAGAAGCCACCAGTCTTCCTAGCTCTGCAAAACCTTAAAAGTACCTGAAAATAATTAAAAAACTTGTTAGGCTTATTTGTTACAAATAGGGTATTTCTGTCAGGCTCTCAAAAATGAATCTGAGATCAACTGCATTGTCTGAAAATTACTCTTCTATACTGTTTATAAAAGACCTTTATAAGGTGTAAGCTTCCAGGTGTGATAATACATGCAATCTCCCTTTCAAACCCTGGCCTCCTATGTCTTTATTAGAGTAGGCAAAGCCAATCATGCATTGTCTTCCACTTAATCTCCTCTTTGTTTTTATACTGGAATCTGTGTCTTTTCTTCTGGAAAGGAAGGACAAAGTAAGGTCTGCAAGAATTGTGTGGCCTGGAATTCCCTTTCCTTTCTATTTAGGCCCAGGAAAATGGATAACCAGTGCGTATCACTAATGCAAGAAGCCAAAGGCCTCTTTGTAAAATCTGAGTCGATTACCACCTCCTCACTCCCACTCTAATCACTCCCTCTCTTAGTCCATCTTAAACTATGGTTCATAACTACTATCTTGAAAAAGGAGAAAAATGATGAAGAAACATAAATCTAGTTTGTAAGTTGCCTAATATGACAAATAAAAATTGACAGAATTATTGTAGTTTGATGTAAGAGTACAAACTCAAGTTACACAAAGCAAGATTGTGACTTTATTTTCCACAAGTTAAAATTATAGGGCTGGGAAGGTGGCTCAGTGGTAGAGCGCTTGCCTTGCATGCATGAGGCCCTGGGTTCGATTCCTCAGCACCACATAAGCAGAAAAAAAAAGCTGGAAGTGGTGCTGTGGCTCAAGTGGTAGAGTGCTAGCCTTGAACTGAAGAGCTGAGGGACAGTGCCCAGGCCCAGAGTTCAGGCCTATGACCGGCCCCCCCACCTCAAAAAATATATATAAAGGTTAAGTTGACATATTCCTTTAATTACTTTTACTTTTATGATTTATACGAATTTATGCTTAGGCAGAGAGGCATTTAGGGAGTTGATGTTATGTCACATTTCATACAAGTTTTTCTTAGGTTTGTAATCAGAAGCTAGATAGTTTATGGACTGTGATTTCCTATTTAGAAGTGTATGTGTGTTGTTCTTGTTAAAGATAAAATCTAATACACAAGCTAAATGGGATTGGTCCTGTGTGGAGTATCGAGTACTGGAGTACTACTTTTGTGTTGCTTCTAGAAGCTCACATGACTGGCTTAGTTAACATGTAAAAATAAAAGAAATTTCTTCCTTGACAAATATATAATTACTGGCCAAGATCTGTATGGTATACATATATACATTCATCTATATATAAGTATATATTATATAGATATATATTCATATTTATCCATGTGATATATGTCCCTATATATAATATATAAGGATATATATGGATAATGTATCATATATTCATATATATCCATATATAATATATGTATATACTATATGTACACTATATATATGATATATATATATATATATATACACAAATTACTGCCTCGAAAATTTTAGAGTTCCCTCTGGAACTGTAAAATAGTCTTAGAACTTTTTAAATTTTGGGCAAAAGAAAATGATATAATTTTCTTATTTATTTCCTAAGGAAATTGTTTTTCTTCATATATTTTTCCCCATCTTCTTTGTTTTCCTCTTTTCCATTATCTTACAAAGTTTTTTTTACATTTCACATTTGACAATCATACATCATAACTCAGTACCCCTAGACAATCATACATCATAACTCAGTACCCCTAAAAGAATAGTACCCCTAATATAAAAGAAATACAGAACTTCAACCCCTAATCATACATCATAACTCAGTACCCCTAAAAGAATAGTACCCCTAATATAAAAGAAATACAGAACTTCAACACAAAACTTTCCTTCAAAGGAATGAATTCCTCTACCTCAGTAGGAAAATAGTTGTTATTCTGTGGTACTGGAGATTGAACTCAGGGCTTTGCTCCAAGTGTTTGACCACTTGCACCCTCCCCTAGTCCTTTTGATTTTGGTTTATTTTCAGATAGTGTCTTGGGCTAAGTTTTGCACGTGATCCTCACGTTTCCACCTGATCCTCCTATCTCTGCCTCCTGAGTAGCTGCAAGCATAGGTGTAAGCCACTATGCCTCGCTCAGGAGAATAGTTTGTAAAATGGGAAGCAACTATCTGAAGAAGCAAGAACAGTATTAGTTACATAAAGATTTAAAAGGGAAACTCTAGGAGTGATAGCACAGTTAGGAAAATAAAGAAAAGCTTCCTGAATTTGAACTTGGGTTCATGAATCTTGTCATCTTTCTTAACTCCTGTAAGCTAGTTTTCTCTGGCTAGGACTGTAATATTTTGTACAAGTTTCATGAGTACATTGAGGACAGGATTTGTCTAGAAGTAGAATGAAAGTAGTCAGGGCACTGAAAATTTAGACAGGCTGTGAGACAATTGTCTCATAATGATGCTCAACTAAGTGCCCAGTCCTCAACTACCATTCCTTTCCCTGTGGCTGTTAAATAGGTCTGGGCCTTCTGTGGATCTTCCCGTCTTGTTTTAGTCAATGTTTCTATGTTCAGCAGTAGGAAGAGAAGAGGATGAGAATGGAGACTGGAAAAGCAAAATATGGTCTTCCATGTTTTCTTGGTACACTTAGTAAACAACAGGGAGAGGAAAATGCTTCTTGTCTGAACAGAAGTAGAAGTGGAGCTCTAGAGGGCAAGAAGCAGTTAGGCAGCAGGCGCAGGCAGTATGCAGGCCTGAGCTGCTTCTGGAGCCGAAATGAATAGGTCAAAAGAACGATTCAGCAGAAATGTTGCAAAGGCAGAGGGAAGGGAAAGGAGGCAAAATGAGTGACTATTTGTTGGTTGTTTACTAAATGTTTAGCACCAGACTGGGCACTAGAAAATTGAGAAGTCATTCAATCACTACAATTTGACATAGAAAGCATTGTAATTCCTATTCCACAGAGTTCTCCTTCAGAGAAATCTAGATTTCTAACAGATTCGCAAGGTGTGCTATCCAACTTTCTGTTTCTATAACAAACACCGGACACAGTCAGCTTGTGAAGAGAAAAAGTTAACATTAGCTCTCAGTTCTGGAGGTTGAAATTCATGATGGATTGGCCCTGCTATTTTGGGGACTTTGGTGAAGTGACACAGCATGGCAAGAAGTAAGTGGTGAAGCAAGACTGCTCACCTCAAGGCCAGAAGGGAAAGGAGAGAGGAAGCCACTGGGTGCTGCAATCTCCTTTGGGGGAATGTCTCCCAAAGACAAGCTTGCCACTGGACCCCATATCCTACAGGATACTTAACCTCTCAGTTGTGATGAAAATAAAACTTTTAACGGATGAGCCTTTAGGAAGGTATTCCTGATCCAAACTGGAGCACTAAGAATGAGTAACTTTAGTAATCAGAACAAGCATTTTCTGTTTTCAGAACCTTGGAATAGAACAGATCTTTATCCTGTAGAGCTTGTATGTGAAGAGTAGTCAACTCATGTACCAGAAAACACAATAAACAGGCAAATATTTAATGTTTTATAAGGTGGTAAGTGTCACTGAAAATAGTGAATGGAGAATGGGTGGGGTGAAGAAATAAGTTACAATTTTAACTACAAAAGAATGAGCAAAGTCCTAAAAAAGACATGAAATTAGTCTCCTGGAGATAGGAAGGGGAACCATTGCAGCAGAGGGAGACTCTCTGCATGTACCCTCAGGCAGACATAGTTCATGTGAAGGATCAGCAAGGAGGCCTGATGGCCTTAGTATTCCTAATATAGACAATGAAGTAGGTGTGTATACTATATAGTAGGTGTGTATACTAAATCTAAGGGGTGCCATGATAAATCCACAATTTTTTTAAAAAAGGATTTTAGGGACAATAGCAAATAACCCAAGCAGGTATTGCTTGAGAGAGTAAAATGGGATGATCATTAGCAAAGTAATAAAAGTGGCAATAAAATATATCCCCAAGGTACTTGATGTGTTATTTTTTTAAGGCAAAATCAATGTTTATTTGGGTGGTTCATATTTCCTTTTAACATACAGTTACTTTTTTATTGTGAAAATACGTTACAGAGGGGTTACAATTACATGGACAAGGTAATCAGTACATTTCTTATAAAGCATTGTTGCCTCTTCCTTTGTTTCCCCTTCCTATCCCTTCTCGTCCTCCCCCTCCCTCCCCTCCCCCCATTCCTCTTCCCTACTGTCCCCCCACCAAAGTTCTAAAGTTCATTTTTTGACAAAACGTCTTGTACATCTCATTGTTGCAATGGGTCCATCTGCATCCTTATTTAAACAGTTTGTTTTTCCCCTTCCCCTCCACAAAGTATACCAACATACAGTGAAAACAGGGGTTATACTGTGGGAGAAGGACATAAAAGCAACAAAGAAATAGCTTATAAATTTTAGAAATAATAGCAAGAAAGAAAATCAATTTGAGTCCTTATTTTGGGGTTCATTTTGCCTATCATCAACTTATCTGACCATATCTGCTTGTCTCAGACATATACTAGGTATTGCAAATAAGGGAAACCATGGAACCTATGTTTCTTTGGGACTGGTTTACTTCACTTAATATAATTTTTTCCAAGTCTTTCCATTTCCTAACAAATGGGGCAGAGAATTCCCAAATTTCAAACTCTACTACAAAGCCATAGTAATCAAAACAGCTTGGTAATGGCACAAGAACACACCTCAGGACCAATGGAATAGAATTGAAAACCTAGAAATGAGCACCTATAGCCACCTTATCTTTGATAAGGGAGCTAAAAAAATAGAATGGAAGAAAGGCAGTAATGGTGTTGGCGAAATTGGTTGATCACTTGTAGAAAATTAAAGCTATATCCTCATATATCACCTGCACCAGAATCAACTCCAAATGGACCAAAGACCTTGGAGTCAAAGCAGACACCCTGAAAACATTACAGGATGGAATAGGAGAAACCCTGGGTCTCCTTAGCACAGGCTGAAATTTTCTTAATAGAAACCCAGAAACACAACAAATCAAAGAAAGGTTGGACAAATGTGATTGCATGTAATTGCAGAGCTTCTGTATGGCAAAGGACATAGCTAGCAAGATCAATAGAAAGCCCATGGATTGGGAGAAGATCTCCACTAGCCATACAATGGGCAAGGTTCTCATATCTAAAATATACCTGGAACTCAAAAAATTAAATCCCCCAAAAACATATCCTCAAGGAAACAAATGCCCAATAAATAAGTGAGCTTAAGACTTAAAGAGAAACTTCTCTGAAGAAGAAAGAAGGATGGCCAATAGACACATGAAGAAATGCTCAACCTCCCTAGCCATAAAAGAAATGCAAACCTCACCCCAGTTAGAATGGCTATAATCAAGAACTCTAATAACAACAGATACTGGAGGGGATGTGGCCAGAAGGGAACCCTACTGCATTATTGGTGGGAGTGTAAACTTGTTCAACCACTTTGGAAAGTAGTATGGAAGTTCCTCAAAAGACTCCACATAGAGCTCCCCTATTACCTAGCAATCCCACTTTTGGGCATTTAGCCGAATGATCACAAACAAGACCACACTAAAGCTACCAGCACAACTATGTTCATTGCAGCATTATTTACCATAGCTAAGATATGGAACCAACCCAGATGCCCCTCAGTAGATGAATGGATCAAGAAAATGTGGTATATAAACACAATGAAATTCTGTGCCTCCATCAGAAAGAATGACATTGCCCCTTTCTTTTTGAATATATGTGTTTTATTGTAAAAATACTATACAGAGGGGTTACAGTTATATGAGTAAGGTAGTGAGTACATTTCCTATGGAGCATTACTACCTCCTTTGTTTTTCCCCTACCATCCTTCCCTCCCCACCTCCCCAACTGCTCCCTCCCCCCACTTGCTGAAGTTGTAAAGTTCACTTTCAACATAGTGTCTTGAACATTTCCTTGTTACAATGGGTCAACCTGTATCCTTATTTCATCATTTTGTTATTTCCCTTCCCCTCCCCAAATTATAAAAATGTATACTTTGGTGTGCTGGGGTGGGGGAGATTGCAGGGGGAGGTTGGGAAGGGATGGGAAGGGGAAACAAAGGAAGAGGCAACAATGCTTCATAAGAAGTGTATTCATTACCTTGCCCATGTAATTGTAACCCCTCTGTAACATATTTTCACAATAAAAAAGGAAAAAAATAAAAAAATAAAAATCTATATACAAGATGCAGGGCACCGAAACCAAATAAAGTGAAAACGGGTTATACCGTGGGGTAAGAACATACAAAATAAAAAAATCACATAGTACATTATAACTATGTTAAAAACAGTAGCAAGAAAGAAAAACCCACTTGTGTCCCTATCTTGGAGTTCATTTCACTTAACATCATCTTATATGGTAATATGTACATAGCTTTTTACCTTTTCTGCTTGTCCTAGACATATAGTAGTTATTGCAAATAAGGGAAATCATGGGATCAATGTTTCTTTGGGTCTGGCTTACTTCACTTAATATAATTTTTTCCAAGTCTTTCCATTTCCTAACAAATGGGGAAATGCCATTCTTTCTAATGGAGGCATAGAATTCCATTGTATAGATATACCACATTTTCTTGATCCATTCATTTACTGAGGGGCATCTGGGTTGGTTCCATATCTTAGCTATGGTAGATAATGCTGCAATAAACATAGTCGTGCTGGTAGCTTTAGTGTGGTCTTGTTTGTGATCATTTGGGTAAATGCCCAAAAGTGGGATTGCTGGCTCATAGGGGAGCTCTATGTGGAGTCTTTTGAGGAACATCTATACTGCTTTCCAAAGTAGTTGAACAAATTTACACGCCCACCAATAATGCACTAGGGCTCCCTTTTGGCCACATTACTTCCAGCATCTGTTGTTATTAGATTTCTTGATGATAGCTAATCTAACTGGGGTGAGGTGGAATCTCAGTGTTGTCTTGATTTGCATTTCTTTTATAGCTAGAGAAGTTGAACATTTCTTCATGTGTCTATTGGCCGTTCTTATTTCCTCTTCAGAGAAGTTTCTCTTCAAGTCTTTAGCCCACTTATTTATTGGGCAGTTGTTTCTTTGAGGATTTGTTGTTGGGGGGTTTAGTTTTTTGAGTTATAAGGATATTTTAGATATGAGACCCTTGTCTGTTGTATGGCTAGTGAAGATCTTCTCCCAATCCATGGGCTTTCTATTGATCTTTCTAGCTATGTCCTTTGCCATGCAGAAGCTCTGCAGTTTCATGCAATCCCATTTGTCCAACCTTTCTTTGAGTTGTTGAGTTTCTAGGTCTTTATTAAGAAAATTTCAGCCTGAGCCAATGAGCCCTAGGGTTTCTCCTATTCCTTCCTGTAATGTCTTCAGGGTGTCTGCTTCTACTTCCAGGTCTTTGTTCAATTTAGAGTTGATTCTGGTGCAGGGTGATATATGAAGATCTACCTTTAGTTTCCTACAGGTGTTTAACCAATTTTGCCAGCGCCATTTACTGAAGAGGCTGTCTTTCTTCCATTCTATTTTTGGATCTCTTATTGAAGATTAGTTGTCTATAAGTCTGTGGGTTCATTTCTGCTTTTCATTTTTGTTCCATTGAGGACCCCTCTCTTTTTCTTCTTCACTGTGTGGTAGCTAATGTGCAGCTTTCTTTCTTTGGCAAAAAGAATACACTCAGGACCAGACCTCTTCTCCCTATAGATATTTCTTCCTCATTTAATCCTCCCAAACACAGTTCACTGAAAATATCCTAATTTCATTTATTTTATATCTTATCCCAAGATTTCTCATTCCTGATGCAGTTGGTTGGGGAAGAACAGACGATGGATTGGTTGGGAGTATTCACACTTTAAACCCTGACTCTGGTTCAGGGGAATCAGCTAATCACATAAAACCTGACCCAAATTGAAAGTGCTCAGGTTGAACTGCACTAGGTAGGCTCCCCTGATGCAGAGGATTGTAAATGCTTCTATCTAAATTCTCAAAACAGAATCCTAAAAGAGTCTAAAGGCCACTCTCAAATTTCAAAACCGAAGTTAGTGGTACTTGTCCAACTACACTGGCACCCTCACACAATAATTCGTATTACAGTAATTACCACTATAACAAGTATATTTATCAGCCAATGTGAGTCAAAGACAAGCCCATGATATGATTTGGAGATAGGCAATGTATTCTTTAATTTGTTAGTTAAATCTTAAAATAGTGGCTAAGTAAAATCCTTGGTAAATCTTTGGAGCAGGCCAAAATTTTATATTCTGTGAGGTCACATCTCAGCACTATAGATATGGTTTGGGGCAGGCAATGGAGATTTGGAGAATGATTAGTAAGCAGACACAGGTAGAGGAGATTTGGATGAAGGTGGCCCCTGTGGTAGATGTTAAGAGAACACCTCTCCATATTGTGACTTGAGCAGCATTTTACACCATAAGACATTTTATTTAGAAGCCTAAGGAAATGTAGAAATCAGAAAGATCTATTTATGAAAGGGCTGTGCTTTATAATTCTCCAGTGAAGACATAATTTTAGAAGCAATTCTCCAAGTTCAAATACCTGAAATCCAATCCATCTATAGAGAGTTTTCATACATTTGGAAGACTCCCTATAAAACAAACACAAGATTTAGTAGTGGACAGTGATCCACTTTTAATATTTAATATTTGTTGATCTTGTAATGGCTTCCCTCCTTTCTCTCCCAAATTCACTTTGTGGATTTTAGAAAACCCTTTTTGCTCTGCAGTGAATCTCCCACTTTCTGGATTTGTCGAACTCTGTTCTGGCTAAATGAGATGGGTTTGACTCAGTTTTGGCATAATGTAGCTGTCTCAGCTAGGATGGATTCCAGCATCTAGAAAATTTCTCTGCCTCTTTATCTTTTATTTTATTTTTTATTTCTATATTTATTTTTATGTATTTTAAAGGTGATGTACAGAGGGGTTACAGTTACATAAGTAAGGTAATGATGACCTTTCTGTTTGAGCAGTGTTACCCCTCACTTTCTCCTGCTTTTCCTCCCCCTCTCCTTCCCACCAAGCTGTAAAGTTCATTTCTATCACAGTGTCTAGTGAGTATCGTTGTTGCATTGGTTCATCTATTGTCCCACCGTTTCTATGATTCCCTTGCCTTCCCCAAATCAGCCTGCTGTGCATTTCTAAAAGAATGTAAAAGAACAAATTAGAGCACAAAATGAAAAAAAAAGACTTCTCATATACTTTTTCTTCCTCAACATAGTATGTCAAAGTAGATGTGATTTCTCTTGTTACTGAGCATGCTGTTTGGCCTAACATGTGGGAAAATCCAGTGATTTGTAACACATCTTGACTGATCAAGAGAGCCATTACTTGCTAATAATGCCACATGGCAGGAACATTGGAAAAGAGGTCTGGTGCTTTAGTGTAGCTGCTGGAGTTCAGCCCATATGAACTGGACCCACACAGAAACTTTTTGTTGAAGTAATGGTGCAATACTTAAGTAGAACCCTTCACAGTGCAGGCCCAGTTCCTGATTTCAAACTGTGATGCTGCATAGGTAAAGTATTGTCAGTCATTGTTATGGTTTGCTAGATTTAAAACAATAATAATAATAACAATTATTGTTATTATTATTATTTTAGTCTGTTGCCCAAGCTGTCTCCAAACTCCCAGGCTCAAGAAATCCTCAATGGTCCCAGATAGCTGGGCCCATAGACATATAGCATCACACTTGGTTATTCATTCTTAAACTAATACAAGTTTCCAACTTAAGAAAAGAACAAAGGAAAAAAAAAGAACAGCAACAAGAGAATGTTCTTTTGTGGGAATACCACAAAAAAAGGAAGCCAAGAGCAAACATTTGCATGGTTCTTCAACTGGTAGCAAGGGAGAGAGAAAAGCACAATGTAACACTTTGTGGATTTTTCCACATAATTATCATAAATGGCTACAGAATTGAAAAGTTCTTGCTTACTGCATTCTTTCTTAATTTTAAAAACTAAAAGTTAGCTTCATGAGGCTGAGATTTGAGGATCATAGTTTGGAGCCAACCCCAGCAGATATATCAGAGCCTCATCTCCAATTAACTAGCAAACAGATGAAACTAGAGGTATGGCTCAGTGCTAGAGTGCCAAAACTAAGTAAGAGCTGGGTGTCAGTAGCTCAGGCCTATACTCCTAGCTACTCAGGAGGCTGAGATCTGAGGATTGTGGTTCAAAACTGGCCTGGGCAGGAAAGTCTGTGAGACTCTTTTTTTTTTTAAGTCTTTGAGACTCTTATCTCCAATAAACCACTAGAAAACCAGAAGTAGCATGTGGCTCAAGTGGTAGAGTGCTAACCTTGAGCTGAAGAGCTCAGAGACAGTGCCCAAGCCCAGAGTTCAAGTCCCATGACAAAAAAAGACTATAGTTACTTTTTAGGCTGAAAAAGGCAATCAAGAGAGCCAGAAAACACGTTTTGCCCCACACTAATACAAAAAGGGATCATTTAGCCAAGGGTAGACTACAATTAATTTTGGCCCTATAAATGAAGTTAAGTTAGAAGGACAAACAAGACTGTGTCAGAAAACAGATTCTTTAATGCAGTTTTACAAGTTCATGTTACTGAATATATTTAACATGAAAACTACATTTCATGGAAAATATTCTCTACTACAGACTTTAGGTAATAGGGTCCAGCCTTAGCCAGTGTGGGGGTGTGTGAATATGCCTTATCTAGCTCATCTTGTAGTTATAGGCCCATGCTGCAGAATTTCCTGTTGGCTTCATTGATTCTTGTTTTTAAACCAATAGTATCTCATTCTAGTTCTCTTCCCTTCATTCTCTGCCTTTATGAGTTCACTATCTTACCTTTTCCCTATGGCTTCTAACACAAAATTCTTATCCTTTATTTACTTAATTCGTGGCTCCATTTTCTAATGGCACTCAATTTATGCATCAAGGAGTAGCCATGTCTTAATGGAAATGGCATGAAGACTTGTCATTCACAGGTTTTTCTCTCAGTCTGGCCAGTTTTGTTAATGAACCTGTACACAATTGGCAAGGAGGTTTTCATATAGCATAACTTTTGTAAATTTGGTGTGCTTTTATTTAAAAAACCACCTCACTTTTCTTATCGTATCTAAGAGGCAAAGAGAGTGTATATGTTTGTGAACTATTCTTGACTTTTTAAAAAAAATGTCTGTACCAGAACAGAAAAATGATTAACAGGTACTTTAATCATGGAATATTTTTCAAAGAGCTAAACTCCATGCTTAAGTTTCTTATCTTAAAATGTGTGCCTTTTCAGTTTCTCCATAGTGTATCTTTGTCTTTATTGTATAAAAATTTGTTCTAATTTATTTATGTGATCTTACTATATCTAAGGTTTAGTAAGCCTAAGTCTTATAAAGCCTAAAGCTTTCAATTTTAGCAAATACAAAACAAGAGACATTTGAATTTTATTTAAGCAGAACATAAGTTATTATTCTAAGTATGTACACTGTTTTTTTCTTCTTTGTGTTTATTTATTGTGTAATAAACAAAGGTAATAACACTAAAGGACTTTGTTTTCTGTTTTTTTTGTTGGTCATGGGGCCTGAACTCTGCCTGGGTGCTGTCCCTCAGCTCTTCAGCTCAAGGCTAGCACTCTACCACTTCCGGCTTTTTCTGCTTATGTCATGCTAAGGAATCAAACCCAAGGCCTCATGCATGTAAGACAAGTACTCTACCACTGAGCCATCTTCCCAGCCCTGGACTTACTGTTTTTTAAAAGAAGCTGAATCAGCCACAGTTCCATCACCATTACAAAATTTTTAATTTCCTTAAACTTCAGTTTTTGTGCTTGTGCCACTGTATTTAGGAATTCACACAAATGGATTTCTTTCATCTCAAATATCTACCTCTACAGAAGCTGTTCAGATTTTCAGAAGCAGTGAGACTCCTATTTCATTACTACTACAGCAATGAACATGGCCTTTTCTTTCCATTTTTATAGCCTGCATTTAAATTTGAAAGATGTCTAAATAACATCTTTTAATCACATTACAAACAATCCCACTTTTGGGCATTTATCCAAACGATCACAAACAAGGCCATTTTAAGGCTACCAGCACAACTTTGTTTATCGCAGCATTATTTACAATGCTAAGATATGGAACCAACCCAGATGCTCCCCAGTAGATGAAAATGTAATATATATATATATATATATATATATACACATATATATGTGTGTGTGTGTGTATACACACACACACACAATGGAATTCTATGCCTCCATCAGAAAGAATGACATCGCGCTATTTGTTAGGAAATGGGGACTTGGAAAAGACTTGGAAAAAATTATATTAGGTGAAGTAAGCCAGGCCCAAAGAAACATAGGTCCCATGGTTTCTCTTATTTGCAATAACTAGTATATCCCTGTTTTTTTTGAGATAGGATCTTGCTAACATTGCCTGGCCTAATGTTGCCTCTGCCTCCCTGGTGCTTCTTTAAATTAGCTTTAAGAATTATGTGACAACTCACAGCAAGCCTAATCAGTGCTTTTTCTTAGGAGATGTTCACTTAGGTTTTGGGGTGCTGCAAGAACAATTAAAAACATTCTGGCTCTCCATCAGGAAAAAAAATTGCAGATTCAAATATGGTAAAATGCAATAGGATTCTCTTTATAACTAATTACCTCCAGGGACACTAAGCATAGACTTCTTTCTGCCAGGCAATGTTCTGGCATTAAAATGTGAACAGCACATCAGAGGTAACACTTAACAGAGAGATCATCCTTCTGTAAAGTGTAAAGCTATTATTCCAATTGTACCATTTCTTTTTATCAACAAAAGAGCTAGAGAACATAAAACAAACTTCCCTTTTTATGAACCATACTAGGACATCCTTTAGGAGAGTGTCCATTGTATATATTTTAAATCCAAACAGAACAATTTCCTCAAAACTTTGTTTATACTAGAGAGCTTGATGAAATCCATATGGTGATGTTGATTGACAGGGGAAAAGACATCAATAACTGGCAAGAAATAAGACTTCATTGTGAAATGAGGAAGTTGCCCCCAAATTGTGGGGCTGAGATGGAAATCGTAAGTTCCTTAACCTTCTCATTAGAATCATTCTCAAGTCCTATATTCCTTTGACAGCCATTGCTAGATTGTTTTTCCGCTCTCACCTTGCCAAACAAAAAGCCTGCCAGGACCATCTTCATACTAATCATCTCTTGGATAGGTTATTGTGAAGTGATGTATTGAATGTACAGTCTGGGAGCAGGGAGTGGGAAGGGAAGTGGCCCCAAATGAGTTACTTGAGGTCTTGGGTCTCTAGTCCCTAGGCCATCCCACTATCTTTCTTTCTTCCTTTAATAGCTATGCTTTCAATTTGTAGGAAATGATTTAAAGTAACATTGCTACCCAATGAGATTTTCAGTTTGACTGTTTCTTTTTTAAACAATAAAATCCTTGTTCAGAGTGGCTCTGCTTATTTAAACTCTTTAAAAATGCTTGCTATAAATAGGGAGGTACATCCCTGTCAATTCTTACATTTTAGATGAACATATCTGGTTCTGTCTCATGTCCTCAAATCCATAGTTATGAAGCTCTTCCATTTTTTGAAATATATATGGGTGTATATATAGTGTTTAATTAATATGCCTATTATTCTAAACAACACCAGGCCTTTATGACATTTTTACATCAAGCTCTTGACTTGTATGCTCTCAGTGGTTTAACTTGTAGGTTTATTGTTCACTTCATCCTTGCAAAAGATTATGACTAAACACTCAGCAGTTTGCCTTTTTCTTTGCACATTTTCACTGCACTTTAGTCATTTTATATCTCCTCTGTCTTCATATTTTTATATCTTCTCACCATGTTTTGTTAAATGTATAAAACATACTCACTTTATAATTTGTAATTTAATTTAATTTTATTGTAAGGGTGATGTCAGAGAGGTTTCACTTATATAAGTAAGGTAATGAGTACTTTTTTTGTCAAACATTGCTACCCCATCCCTTGTTTTCTCCAACTTTTCCTTCCCTCCCTGACTCTACTCCCCCAGGTTGTACTGTTCATTTCCAACATGGTGTCTTGTGAGTATCACTATTGCATTAGTTTACCCTTTGTCTTTTGTCCCATTATTCCTGTGATTCCCCTTATATATGCAAGACATAGAGTACCAAAATCAAAAACAGTGACAACAGGGGATAAGCCAAAGGGGGGGAGAATGAAAGAAAAAAGTAATAACTTCGCAAAGTACATTAAAAAACAAAAACAAAGAAACACACCCCCCTCTTTGTCCATATCTTGGAGCTCATTTCAATTAGCATCATTTAATATGGTCATAT
This sequence comes from Dipodomys ordii, assembly GCF_000151885.1. Lineage (NCBI taxonomy): Eukaryota > Metazoa > Chordata > Mammalia > Rodentia > Heteromyidae > Dipodomys > Dipodomys ordii. The sequence continues at coordinate 312,410 of NW_012267596.1, read as the reverse complement.
GAATATCTCTATTGAGCCATTGTGATTCTCTTCTAAGAACGTCGTAGACATATTCTAGTTATTACAAATGAGGGAAACATTGCAGCCTATGTTTCTTTGGTTCTGGCTTACTTCACTTAATATAATTTTCCCAAGACTTTCCATTTCCTTACAAATGGGGCAATGCCATTCTTTCTGATGGAAGCTTAAAATTCCATTGTGTATATTTACTGCATTCTCTTGACCATTCATCTACTGAGGGTCATCTGGGTTGGTTCCATATCTTAGCTATGGTGAATAATGCTGCAATGAACATAGTTGTGCTGGTAGCTTTGATGTGGCCTTGCTTATGATCATTTTGATAAATGCCAGGAGTGGGATTACTGGATCATAGACTAGTTCTATGTTTAGTCTTTTAAGGAACATACACACTGCTTTCCAGAGTGGTTGAACCAGCTTACATTCCCACCATCAGTGTTCCCTTTTGGCCACATCCCCACCAGCATCTGTTATTATTTGTTTTCTGATATTGGCAATCCAAACTGGGGTGAGGTAGAATCTCAATGTAGTTTTGATTTGCATTTCTTTTATGGCCAGAGATGTTGAACATTTCTTCATGTGACTACTGGCTATTCTTATTTCCTCTATAGAGAAGTCTCTTTTTGATTCTTTAGCCCATTTATTAATAGGGCTATTGTTTCTTTGAGGATCATTTTATAAACTTTGGATGATACTATTAATGTATTATTTGTCTCTTTGTTAGAAATATGATTAATTGTGATTTTGCAGTTCTTGAACCTCCATCTGAATAAATTCTTTGAGGATTAGTCTGACATTGGATTTCTCCAGAGACAATTAGCATCTGTTGCCAGTCAGTGGATACTACCAACTTAGAATCAGTTTTAATTAAACTCTAAACATGAGTTTCTTCATATCTATGAAGTAAGGTGAGTTTGACCTATAATAAATATAAAGAAATCTTATTATGAATTATTAATTCTGTCCCTTTTCCCAGTATCAACATATGAGACACTTTCCCTTCCTGTTCCTTGGTACGCAGGTCAAGTCTGTGTGTATTTGTAAGTTACCCTAACATGAATGGTCTAGCTTATTAGAGCCATAGCATCCTCTATACCTATGATGTGTAGCCACTAGTTTTTGTCTCCTATCTTGTACAGTGTGAGTAGGCTTTTAAAATGGAAACGCCAATAAACTTGGAATCAGTCTTCAAGTTGCAAGCTGTTCTTAGTTGTTGCCTAATTCTTTTGAATTCCTTCTTTTCCTTAGTTAGTGGAGTCTGAACATATCTCCTTGGCAGTTTATAGATATGTTTTGAGAATGCTTCAGAAATTGCCCTGCATTTTAAGTTAGGGGTTGCAGGAAGTCTGTCAGGCACTCTCCTCAATCTCTTGAAAACACAATTTTTAGGATTTACTTTTCAGGAAGGATGCTAGTATCCTAGTATCTTACATGGTTTAGATCATTGAGCTATACTTAACACATCTATGGTTGCTGACATTTTACTTGATTTGATTTATGCATTAATTATATATTAATTGATAGATGTGATATTGAACATCTGCTTGGAAATTTGAATAGAAGGCTAATTTTGGTGTGTTGTTTGAAGTCTGCTGGGATATAGTGCATATTGAAATGCAGAATTAATGTAGTAGAAATGTTGAAACAATAAATAGCTTGGAATGACACAAAATGAGTCTCTAGCATCTTGTAGGGTAAAAGGAAGAAAGTAGTCAGGAAAAAAAAGTGTTCAATGATGTGAGTCAGTCAAACCAATATAGAAACTAATTGAAATATTCCCAATGGCGAAAGTTGGAACAATTTGAACAAAATAAAAACAAATAATAATAAATATTAATAACAAGCAATAAAGCAGTATTGGATTATAACCCAAAGTTTGAAATAAATATCCATGTATCCTTACTGGCCTGAGAACCCCTCTCTTGGCTAGGTGTTCAAAGTTAACATTGCCAATGTACAAATACTATATATGATGTTATAAAGATATTTTAACTCTATGGCTTTTCTTTCCCAAATGCATATGCACAAGTAAAATTATGAGAAAATATAAAATATATCCAAAATTAGAGCTTTCCTCAATTAAAATTCATGAAAAAAATTAGAGGCTTTGAACAAGTCACTCAAATGAACATTCTTTGTCCTATAGAAAGACAGTATAGTGTTAGATCTTAGTTCCTTTTCATTTCCTACATGTGGAAACAAAAAGTCAAAATTGAAAGAAACTATTTTGAAAAGACAGAATGTTACCTTCTTTTACTTATGGCATTGCTATCTGACCTTCCTTTTATAAATCGTGTGACAGTATGAGCTCATGTAAATCAGCATAGTGGAGTGGGGTGGATTTGTAATACCTCTCAGGAGATGAAGTTATTATAATGCTGGCACTGTTTTATAGAATGAGTAGCTAACTTGAAGTGATAATTTATTATCACTCACATATTGTCTGAAATTTTTGAATATCACCTTATTTATTCCTTACAATGTGCACTAACTTATAAGCTAATGTCATCTCTATAACAAAATATCACAAACTGGATGCTTTGTATAAACATGAATATGTTTCCATATGCTGGAAAGTCCAAGACCGAAGCACCTAAAAGCTCATTGACTTGTAACAGGTCCATTATTAGTTTCTTCTCACTATGTGATTATGTGGTAGAAAGAGCAACTTTCCTTTATAAGGCACTAGTCCAGTTCAGGGGACTCTGTGCTTATAACTTACCTCTCAAGCTCCCTCCAGCCCCCCTTCAGTACTATCACCTTGGTAGTTCAACTATTTAGTTGAATAGGAGACACAAACGTTATTGTCAAAACAGCTAAGTTTTTAATTCTCATTTGAAGGAAATGAAAATTAAAGAATTGAAAACATTAAGAAAAATAGAGTCAGACTTGCCCAAGAGTTTGCAGCTCCTAAAAAATAAAGATGTTTCAAACTTAAATCTGCCCAATTCATATCAGTCACATACAAACTATGCCTTGGAAAAACAAAGAATCTCTCTTGGCTCACCATCTTAATAAAATAGGGAATTGAACTCTTGAATTTCACACCTTCCCTATCTCCAAATTTATCTGTAATTTCTCCCTGGTAGTAAAATTTCCTAACAAATTGAAATTGGATGTAGGAGTGCACGCCTATAATTTCAGCACAATATGAGACCATACTTCCTTCTTCTGAATATTTATTTACCTTTTTCACATACACAAAAAAATGAAGGTATCAGAATGAAACTTTCCCTGTGACTTAACACACCAAATCCCTGGCTATATTTGTACTATTGTCTCTTACTGTATGCATCTATCCAGCCATCATTCTAATTCTTTCAATTATGCTTTACAGTCAGTAATTTTCCACCCTCAACTGTGAGTTACTCCCTGCTTCTTATGTACAGTTAATAATTTTCTTTATTGGGATTGGTAGAATGGTGAGATATCTTCCAATAATGGATTGGTGCATACAAACACACACACACACACACACACACACACACACACACACACACATTCTCCTCTGTTTTGCTTTCCTGTTGTAGTAATAGTTCTTAAAATGTGTTCTAGAAGTCAGGTGTAGTTATTCCAGAACTCAGCAATCTGAGGCAGGAAAGTCACGCATTTGAGGTCAGCTTAGGCTTCATAATGAGACCTTGTCTCAAAAAACAAACAAGTATAAAAAGTGGTCTAAATTTGTTGTTTAACTTTGTCACCTGCTATATCTAATTGGCTCTAATCTAGCTATTTCTTTCTTTCTTTTTTTTTGACTTTTTTAATCGTAAAAATACCGCACAGAGGGGTTACAATTGCATGATAGTAAACATTGTTGCCTCCTCCTTTGTTTCCCTTACCATCCCTTCCCTTCCCTTCCCATCTCCTCCAGTCTCCCCAGCGCCAAAGTTGTAAAGTTCGTTTTTCGACTTAACATCTTGTACATCTCATTGTTGCAATGGGTCCATCTGTATCTCTATTTAAACAATTTGTTTTTTCTCTTCCCCTCCACAAATTATACCAACATCAAATACAGTGAAAACAAGGGTTATACCATGGAGGAGGGACACACAAAGCAACAAAGAAATCATCTTATAAATATGTTCGAAACAATAGCAAGAAAGAAAAACCAGTCCCTATCTTGGGGTTCATTTCACCTAACATCAACTTATCTGACCATTTCTGCTTGTCTCAGACATGTACTAGTTATTGCAAATAAGGGAAACCATGGGACCTATGTTTCTTTGGGCCTGGCTTACTTCACTTAATATCATTTGTTTTCCAAGTATTTCCATTTCCTAGGAAATGGGGCAATGTCATTCTTTCTGATGGAAGCATAGAATTCCATTGTGTATATATACCACATTTTCTTGATCCATTCGTCTACTGAGGAGCATCTGGGTTGGTTCCATATCTTAGCTATAATAAATAATGTAATCTAGCTATTTCTTAAAACACTTCACATGGTTACCACTGCTCTACAGATTGTTAAATCCAAAGGGCAGCTTCTAATCTCTCTCTCTCATCATTTATTGGAAACCTTTGCAACTTGAAACAATTTTCTATTTGTAATAACATACATCTTGAAAAGAGCTTGACCTATTGTAACAATGAGATGTACAAGACACTATGTTGTAAAACGAACTTTACAATTTAAGTGGAGGTGGGGAGGGGGGAGTAAACTAGTATTACCTATTATTCCCAGTTTTGATTTTAGAGTTACAAGGCACAGAAGGAACTTGAGCAGTAAATGGAAAGAGCAGTATAAGCAGAACTACATAACTTAATGTCAATGCAACTCATAGCTATAACATTTTTTCCAAATAAAAACAAGATAAAAAAGAAGAAAATATCTTGCATTCAGCCTTATTTGGATTAATCCATTTGTTCTAGTTTTTGAAATTTCTGACCTGGAATTAAAATTGGGGAAAATATCCATCAACAAGTCAAATGTAGTCCTATTCTTTCTATATGTAGAAAAACAATACCCTCGTGTGTGTGTGTGTGTGTGTGTGTGTGTGTGTGTGTGTGTGTGTGTGTGTGTGGTATCTTATATTAAAATGAGGCATTTGAGATAACATTGTCTTCCAACCATACAACCATATGCTTCATAGTCCAGTCTCAAGGCTATCTTCTTCCTCTTAGCACTCATCATTTACCTCACTAAATTTTCCCTTTCTTTCTCCAGTGTGAACACGTGGAGTTTCTCTCTAGTGACTACAGGTACCAATTCTTGGGCCATGTTATACTAGACACCCCTTTGAGATGGTTCTTCACAGATATTTCTTCTGTCTTCTCTATCCCTCGAAGGATGCCTGGCTTTTTTCCTGGGCTTCAGTTGGGTGCCTTCATGACTTTTCTCAGCAACATCTTTGGTACCCAGATCTTATTCTCTAAGTTACGCTCCATAGAGCCATTCAATTTTTTCTAATCATATTCTGGTACTAATTCTACCATTATTACATCATTATTAATGAAGTCTTCAAGTGCCTATTAAGGAAAATCTCTTGGTATTTGCTGTTCTTCTTTTCCAAAATTTTGCTTTTTATCTTAGTTGAAGTAGTTTAAAAATGTATTCTCTTTCAATTGCTGCAGAAACTTCCCAGATTTCTTTACTTTGCCTTCTTTGAACTGAGCCAAGCAGAGACATGACTTAAACCATTTCTTAAGAGAGTTCAGTTTCTTCACTACCAGGTATAAAACACACAGTATTTACACATGCACACACACACACACACACACGTATGTATGTATATGTATATAGTATATGTATATGTATATATATCCATATATAGAGAGAAAGAGTTTCTTCCTTCCTTATGTGTTCCAGTCACTGGTTTTCTAACCTACTTGTTTAGACTTGCTCTAATATGGTCTGTGGTTAGAAATGAAAAGTTAAGCAGGTTGTCTCAGATGTTTACATTTTTTAAGATTAGCTTTTATATAAATGAATAACTCTGTACCAGTCTGAAAGTACATGGAGTAGAGGAGGTGCATTCAGTACTCCAGCAGCCTGTGGATAATAACATATATCCAATAGCCACCAAATGCCATCTATGCATTAAAAACTTGACAAGCAGTATTTTAAATTCCCAGTCTCAGACACTGGTTCTGCAATCTTTCAGTAGAATTTAGGTATCAGACTACCAATCCCTCTGGCATTCATATTCTGCTGGCTTAATACATATATACCCATATAACCAGTGGTGGTCACAATATAAACCACTTAAACTTACAGAGGAGCAAACCAGCTGTTGCAGCCACTGTCGAAGTGAGATCCGTGGCACTACAACTATCTATATCAACTTAGAAAGTTTTTATTTCCTCATTGAATATTTTGTCCCCACAAGGCTAGCAGATGTTAAAACGTCTACTATGTAGATTCCACATGGTAAGTCAGTGGGTTGACATGGGAGTTATAATTAGCCTTTTTTCCTTTGTAGTTTTGGCAGGTGTAAGATATACATATAAACTGCAGGAAGAAAAAGGAGTAGAAACCTTATTAATTTTTACATGAGTCCAGTAATAGCCAAAAATAGTAGAAAAAATGTGCTTCAACCAAGACACCAATTCAGATTAGATGCTCCTACTTCTTGGAACTGTGAAAGAAATGAAGGCCAGTCAAATGAGAATAAGCAAAAGATATTCAGAACTTTCTAATTCAAAGTAGTCATCTATGGTTGTGAAGCTTTTGCAGAAATTCAAAGGCAGGCAGAGTAGGGAAAGTTTAGAATGGAAAAAGAGAGGGGATTAATTGTGCCCTGCATAGCAAAAGGAAACTACAGCCAGGCTAACTTTAAATATGGTGTCCTAGGTCATAGGAATGGGTCCATACTTGGATTTTATTCTCTAGTAGGTTGTAAGATGGAAGTGGAGCAGATATTAAGGGAGCTATCCATTATTAATCAAATTCTGGCCATTCAGGGACAGTTATCACACTGATTATTTGGCTATTGTTTGTTCCTAGAGGCAACAGTCTGAATTCCTACCGATCTGATTTACATCAGGCTGCTTACCTGGATGGTTACTTATTACATATAAGAGGCCTGGTATGCCAGACAAGTTGGTGCTTAGAATTCTATTTTGTTTTCTTCCCTTTTTTTTTTTTTGTTTTTTTTTGGCAGTGCTGGGGTTTGGACTCAGAGCTTCAAGCCTGCTAGGCAAGTATGTTTCTGAGCCACGCTTTGTGTGTGTGTGTGTGTGTGCGTGTGTGTGTGTGTGTGTGTGTGTGCAGGCTATTTATTTATTTTTTTTTGTGGGTCGTGGGGCTTGAACTCTAGGCCTGGATGCTGTCCCTCAGCTCTTCAGCTCAAGGAGATTGCTCTACCACTTTAGCCACAGCACCACTTCCAGTTTTCTAGTGGTTAATTGGGAATAAAAGTCTTACAGACTTTCCTGCCCAGGCTGGCTTTGAACCGTGATCCTTAGATCTCAGCCTCCTTCGTAGCTAGGATTACAGGCATGAGACACCAGTGTCCGTGAGTTTTGAAACAGGTTCTCACTTCCTGTCTAAGCTCAAGTCTGGACTACTAGCTACCTGTTTTACTTTATACTTTACATGGGATGAGAGGCTTGTACTACCCACATCAAGCTTCTTCTATTGAGACAGAGTCTTTTGGTCTTTTCTGCCCTAGCTAGCCTGGAACCATGTTCTTCTTGAGCTCAATTTCCCCAGTAGCTAATATTACAGGAATGAACCACCAGTGCATGGCCACAGTTCTACTTTCATATGAAATGTGGGCATTGTTGGTTTGTATGTTCAGTCTCTCAGAAGTAGAAAACCAGAAAGAAGAGAGGACATTCCTTTTCTTTATTGGTATCTCATACATTAAAGAAGGAGTAGCTCTTAAGAGCAGATGTTTAAATATAAGGAACATACCATAGGTACATTTTCCTTGCCCACTAATATTGAAAAATTTTGGAAACTCCTGTTTAGAATCTGTCTCCTAAGGGGAAAAGCAAATCATTTAAATAGGGATACAGGTGGACCCATTGCAACAATGGGTCGTTATGGTCGTTATGTCGAAAAAGAACTTTACAACTTTGGTGGTTGGGGGAGGATTGGGTAGGGGGGCAGGGGGAAGATGGGTAGGGCTGGGAAGGGGAAACAAAGGAGGAGGCTACAATGCTTTATAAGAAATGTACTCATTATCTTGCCTGTGTAATTGTAACCCCTCTGTACAGTATTTTCACAATTAAAAAAAAAGAATTTGTCCCCTAAATAATTGAGGAAAATAATGTAAGAATCACAAACAATTTTCTATGTGGAAAACTTTCTCCAGGGAAACACTGGCATGTTAAACTGAACCTAGTTACTAGATGGAGGAGTCAGATGCAATAAATATATGTGTGCTATCAAAGTGCAAGAAAAAGGGGCCCATATGCTTAGAGAGCCTGACAGGTGTGACTTGAGCCATTAGGTCTGTTACAGCTTAAATTTATAAGCTTGGGCTGGGAAGGTGGCTCAGTGGTAGAGCGCTTGCCTTGCATGCATGAGGCCCTGGGTTCGATTCCCCAGCACCACAAAAAAAAAAAAAAAAAAAAAGCTTATTACTAAAGGTCTGGTCTCTAACTGGTGGGAGGTTCTGGAAACTTTAGGGGATGAGTTCTAGCAGGAGAAAGTAAGGTCACTGGGGATGTATCCAAGCGGTCTGTATCTTGTCCTTGGTCTCAACTCTGTGTCTCTCCTTCCATTGCCTGGCCACCACTAGGTGAATAGCCTCTACCACATACTGGCAGCTACCACTACATTCTCCTACAGGCCTAGAAACATAGGGCCAAGTGACCATGAACAGGAACCTCTGAGCCTGTGTGCTGAAATAGCTCCTTCTACCTTTTAAGTTGTTTGTGTCAGCTATTTTGCTATAGCAATGAGAAACAGACTAATGTAAGGCTTGAGAATCATCCAGAGAGAGGGGACAATTCTTCGAATTTTGCCTTAGATATGGTTCTTTTGGTTTAAATGGAATACACTGGCTTTTCCAATGATGCTCTGATAAAACCTCTTTGCCTCTTTGTATTCCTGATCATTCTGTTGGTGGGCTGATTTTAGCAGATTGTATCCTGGTGAATATTTACTGTGGTTGATTTTTACATTCTGACCCCAGTTACAGTGAGCACAGAGAGGGGATAATGAAAGGTATTTTAGGAGACCAGCCAAAATATCTATACAGCACCTATGAAAAATGAAGCCCTAAATGCCCTGATATCCACTCTAATTTTCCTGTTTCACCCAGTGTTAATTGCTTCCTGCCCTTAGCCCTTAAAATGAACCTTTAAATTTCATATCCTGTACACTTGGAAGTCCAGTGTTTTAACCCTTTCCACAATATGGAAGTAGATGCATTTACATTTTCTTTTTTTTGGCTTTCTTAAAGACAGTTCAATTAACCTCCCCAGCAGTAGGTTTGACAATTCTGACTTTGCATCCAGCTCTTTCCTTAATTTTCCTCCTCAACAGATTCTTTGTGGTAAGATGAAGACATTATCATCCATGATTCATTTATTTCCTAAATCAAATCAAGCAACAGAAACTTGTCTTTTGCAACTTTATTATTTTTTAGGACTTTTAAGGGAACCAGTTTTTCCCCTTTTGTTTATATATCTCTTGTCCTTTATAGAATTACCTAGTAGATATTGTTCCACCTTTCTTGCTTCTCCGTAGACTTTGTAGATTGAAAAGCAAAAAATAAGGTAGAAATTAGTCCAAGAGCCTTTTGATCAGCCTTTTATGTAGATGGCTTGTTTCTCCAGAGAATTGAAACTGCTCTATTGCCCTTCCTTGTACTTAATGAGACCTATGAGCAAACACATGAGTCAGTGGAAACTAAGAGGTAAATATGGAAACTAAGAGTTTAAATATGCTCTGATGGCAGCTGGCTTACTGTGGGAGCTGTTGCAAAAGAACTCTACTAATGGTTCAAGCAGATGGACAGAGGGAAGAAAGTTGAATGTTAGAATGTGTGAGAGGCTAAAGGTCAAGGTGAATGAGCCTGGCGATTTCCTGAAGTCTGTGGGTGTTTTTGTGTTGTAGCCTAAATTGAGGATTGTTTTTAATTTGATGCATTTTTCTAAACTTTAAGTAGGTTCATTAAACCAAAAAAGAAAAAAATGTCTCTACTCTTCATTTAGTTCTCAATTAAATTTGGGTTTTAGCTTTTAAAATAATACAGTATTTACTTGTCAAGTATAGGCATTTATAATACATTTTAAGCTCAATATGGTTTTAAGCTCAATGTAGATAAACTCAATATGGTTTATTTAACAAATATTTCCTTTTTTTCAAAACATGATCCCTTGATTTTTTAACATATTAAAAAGTATATGTGCTATGTACTTTTGCCATTTTTTAAAACTTAAAAATAAATTGTCTTTTGTTTCTTGTGGGGGCAAGGGAATTACAAAACAGTTTAAATATGTTGTACGAATGTAACTGCACCATTTGGTTTTTTTCTTGAAAATCTTACTTTTCAGATGCTTGTTGAGCTTTAAGCTTTAAAAATCCAATGCCGTTTTCTATTCCTTCTGATTTTGTAACTCTTATATCTTTCATTTTTAATCAAGTTTTATTGAAGCCAAGACATTAACTAACTTCTAGTTTGGCAATCAAGCCCTTTAAAAGAGGTCATAAATTTGAAAGCAAGATTGGTTTTGTTCCAGAAAAGAGATTTGAAAGCTAAAATATATGTACCATTTATAAAAAGAAACAAAGTAATGCTTTGTTGCAAAGGTACACTCCATATTTTTCTAGTTCAGAAAATGAAGCAGGTCTCAGGAAGCAGTGGGAAAATTACCCCTCCAGCTGCCCAGGTATCCAGCGGTTCTTCCCACAGGGACTGCCACTAGCAATGACACTGCTTTCAGGTCAACTACTAATTTATTTAACAAATGGAATTTACATGGTATCAAACCCCAAATTTAACATTGTTTAAAATAGTCACACACACCTAGATGTATAGTTTATCTCTTTGTTTTCCAAACTTGTTCAGATTGAAATTCTTTAGAAATTCATAAAATGATAACCAGTATTGGCTATTAAAAAACAACAACAAAGAAACTAACCTCACATCATAGCAGCTATTTCTTTGCAGGTTTCATGTATATTTGGAGGTACTCTTCGTGTTTCCATTTCAAGAATTACTCATTACAATACACTATATTATAATAATGAGCAACAAGTAGAGATTGTAGTCGCTGAAAACCAAATATATTCCAAATGTGGAGCATCAGCTTTTTCGTGATTGATTTTCTTTTCTTTTTTATGAGATTTTGTTATATTTTGGTTGCTGGTGTGGTGTTCAGAAGTTATAAATTATTGTTAAAGTGGTTTTTAGGTATGAGAGGGCCCCCAAAGAAACTAGAGCACTGACCAGTAACATCTGTGTAAGGAAAGAATACTAAATATCTACTTCCTCCGCATCAGTGTCTTAGTTAAAGGCATTGACTAGAATTGCATTTTTTAAAAATTGTCTTGTATGAGCAACATACATGGGAAATATGTTTGTTCCCCGGGGTCAATGAATTCTCCCAGAGCTTTAACCTACTAAACCACATTTCTGAACTAAAAGGCACAGGAAACTTGGAGAAAGAGCTACGACATTAAAGGAAGAAATATGTCAGTAAATATCATGTGATCATATAAAGCTGACTTAATGATTAACAATATGTTTTAAGCCAGAGCCCAGTGGCTCAGGCATAATCTTAGCTACTCAGGAGATTAAGATCTGAGAATCAAAGTTTGAAGCTGGACTGCGTAAACAAATCCAAAAAGACTCTTATTTTCAATTAATCAGCAGAAAGTCAGAGGTGGAGGTGTCACTCAAGTGGTCAAGCACCAGCTTTGAGTGAAAAGCTTAGCAAGAGCACAAAACTCTGAGTTCAGGCCCCAATACCTTCATCAAAATAAAAGTTGTAATGTATATTGCAAAATCCTTGTGGTGCACTTTACAACCATTTTAAGGATTAGCTTTAACATGTAAAGGAAAAAGCCCAGAAAATTTCCCTTTCAGAGTGATGTGAGCGGGTGAGGAAGAACTTGTGAGGAAAAGAGACAGCAGGTTTGGCACAACACAGGCTTTGCCTTCCCCACCCTACTCCCAGATCTTCCACTGACTGCTATTGTTTGCTAAACTCTGAGTCTTTATTTCTGTATTTATAAAATGGGGTCAACATCTATCACACTGAACTGTTTGTAGTTTGAAGCATGATAATTTATTTAAAGCAGCCATCTCGGTTAGGCGAATATTTATTTCCTTTCAAAACACTTGAAGAACATTTATTCGATGCTATACAACATGTTTTACATGTATCTGTGTTGTTTATCAAAAGCCAACAAAAACTCTTAGGGTAAGTTCTCCAATTGATGGCTGTTTTGCATTGAGGAAACAGAAGCACAGAACAGTTTGAGTCTGTTTAATTACAAAGCCTGTATCACTAACCTTAGACTATGGGAAGAGATGCTCTATGAGCTTGTTGACTAATACTGATATGTGAGACAAAAGAATAAGAGATCTTAGAATTTTTTATTAATAAGTTTTTTATTGTGAAAATACTGTACAGAGGGGTTACAATTACATGAGCAAGGTAATGAGTACATTTCTTATCAAGCATTGTTGCCTCCTCCTTTGTTTCCCTTACCATCCCTGCCCTCCCATCCCTCCCTTCTCCCCGATTCCACGCCCACCCAAACTTGTAAAGTTTGTTTTTTGACATAACGTCTTGTACATCTCATTGTTGCAATGGGTCCACCTGTATCTCTATTTAAACAATTTATTTTTCCTTTCTCCTCCCCAAATTAAACCAACATCAAATACATTGAAAACAGGGGTTATACTGTGGGGAAGGGACACACAAAGCAACAAAGAAATCATCTTATAAATATGTTAGAAACAATAGCAAGAAAGAAAAACCAGTTGAGGGCTGGGAAGGTGGCTCAGTGGTAGAGCACTTGCCTTGCATGCATGAGGCCCTGGGTTCAATTCCCCAGCACCACATAAGCAAAAAGAAAAAAAAAACTGGAAGTGGCACTGTGGCTCAAGTGGTAGAGTGGTTGCCTTGAGCTGAAAAGCTGAGGGACAGTGCCCCATGCCCAGAGTTCAGGCCCCATAACCAGACCCCCCAAAAAAAGAAAAAGAAAGAAAAACCATTTGAGTCCTTATCTTGGGGTTCATTTCGCCTAATATCAACCATTTCTGCTTGTCTCAGACATATACTAGTTATTACAAATAAGGGAAACCATGGGACCTATGTTTCTTTGGGCCTGGCTTACTTCACTTAATATAATTTTTTCCTAGTCTTTCCATTTCCTAACAAGCTACCAGCTCAGCTATGTTTATTGCAACATTAGTTACCATAGCTAAGATATGGACCCAGATGCCCCTCAGTAGATGAATGGATCAAGAAAATGTGGTATATATACACAATGGAATTCTATGCCTCCATCAGAAAGAATGACATTGTCCCATTTGTTAGGAGATCTTATAATTTTTAAATTCTCATAACTTAAAAATGACAATGAAAAAGTAAAAATAATTTTAAGGTCCCACTCAACATATTACCCAGAAAAAAATAAAAATAAGCAGAGCTCAACGGGACAAAATGTCTATGGATATTGTCTGTTGGTATAGCTTTCATAATGATGTCATTATGATGTCTGCATGCTGGCAATTAGTAAGCATTTTTCTCTGTACATGGAGCATTACTGGGACTATGGTATTCGAAAAAAGAGAACCTAAATGTCAGTGGCTTAATACAAAAAAGTGGTAACAGAACATCTATTTACTACAAGACCTCCATTTGATCTTCCTGTCTATTTATCTCAGGCTCAAAGCTGTATCACCTCAATTGCTGCCTGCTCTCTGATGACTGCAATAGTAATAAAGCTTGGAGGACCAAGCTCCTGGACCACAGAATCCTACCATTCTCTGTCAGAACTCAGGGTTCTACCTGCCCATGTGCAAGGGTGGAAAGGAGGACTGAATGTTGCATCACCGATGTGAACCACATGTACTCAAGACTGTTCATGAGCTTTTAATGTTCAGAATGTGGCTTTTATGGTCACTTAATTCCTATCACTAGTAGTGTCACTTTCATTTTAGTCATTTCTCAATATTGCACATTAAAATATTTTAAATGATTTAAGTGGGAGGCATTCTTCAGTAAAGATTTTGGAAACTGAAGCCACTGATCTTTAACCATCAAGAATCACATGTTTGTGCTTCTGTTTCAATCTATAGAAGGTGATCTATAAATCTATAAAAACAAAAAAGGAAATACAACAGAAGGACTGCCCTTTCAATCTGCGCCAGTGTCTGGGTGGGACATGGCTTGTGTTAGAGGTTGTTTGCTTCTGCTGGGAACACTGAAGAGTGGAATGAGGGGTGTGAGTGTTATTAGATTCAGGACTCACCTTCTGTAGCTTCTTCCACACTATGACCAATATGTACCCAACAGTTGAACAATGGTGGTTGCCCATGGTAGCATAAACAAACAATAGCTCCAGTGGTAGCATAAACAAATAACTGTAGAAATACAGTATCTGGAAAACAAAACCATACCATGAATGCTATAAAAGATGAAGTACTTTCTGTAAACAAAACCCAGATGAAAATAAATGTTTTAGTCTAGATTTTTTTTTTTTAGTGCATATGGTCTTTTGGCTAGAACTAAGGGCCTCATACTTGCTAGGCAATTGCTCTGCCACTTGAGATAACCTCCCTTTCATATTTGCTTTACTTTTGATTTTTCAGATAGGGCCTTGGTGCTTTTTCCCAGGCTGGATTCGGACTTCTATCCTTCTACCTCTATCTCCTGAGTAGATAGGACCATAGATGTGTATTCCCATGCTTAGCTGTTGCTAAAAAATTAATTGATTGGCATTTCTTGGGAGATTATTTATTACTTCTTAATAAAGCTCAATTTATTTAAGTGTTGTAAATATGGAAGAATTATAGGCATGGCCTTGAAAATTTTTAGTAGTTGAAATCAATTATTGCCTCAGCTTTAGATTTTCGTTTTTTTTAACAGATCAAGTGTTATGCGTATTAAAAGTAAGAAGCAATTCACATTAATGGTTATTTTAAAAATTGTCAGCCTAGAAAATTCATTGAGAATTCAATAGCTATGATCCCCAAACAACAAAATAAAATAACAAATAATTTAACAACCAACCAAACCACACTTAAGGCTTCTGCTTTCTTTTGTTTTGTTATGAATTTATTATCATCTAAGTCTGTACATAGTGTAATATTTATGTTTGTGACTTTGATTCTACAATGTCTTCTTCCTGACACTAATCTATGAGGTGTTAAAATGTACGAAAAACACTTGCCTCATCAGACACATCTGGGAACTACAATTTCCTCATTCAATTGTCTGGGGTTGGGTTCTGCAATGGGCATTTTTAAAACCTCCTCCTACTTATTTACATTCTATATACCTGCCTTAGAAATCATGATTATAGAGTTTTCCAAAGTGAGTGAGGATGAGAAATATAAGTACTTATGGGAAACTTTATGGCAACTCTTCACAAATAGATGGCTTCAAGACTCTGACAGTTTAGCAGGTGATGCTCTGTCTAGGGCTTCAGACTCTTACCTGCTCTGCAGGTTGTTGGGATTAAGGCTTAGCCAAGCATTAACTGTTTGCATTTTGACTTATCCATTAGCTATATAACCTTTAATTCTAACCTCTGCCTGTGGTTGCCTTGTCCTATCAAGTAACTAACTTGTCTGTTGAGTATTTGGAAGAAAATCAAAGGGGGGAGAACATTCCTTTTAAATCCTTGAACATGTAGGTGCTATATATATTTCATTTAGATTAACTGCCAAGGCCCACTAAAGCCCACATGCCCAATCCCATTATCTCTGAGTTCATGCATTATGCCCTGTGCTTACTTGACATTGCTTTTTTTGCTCTGCCTAAACCTCCCCTTACTCCACGCACCCTAGCCCCTGCTACTGTACCGGTTTCCAGATCCTGCTTGAAGTAGGTCCTATACTTAACACTTCTTGGTCTGAAGCCAATCTGTTTTCAATGAAGCTATTTCCTTCTGGATTTCCATTGAACCTTTTTCTTTTTTCTCTATCACCCTTTCCTACATGTTATATCACCTGCTATGTGCTATATTTTGCATATTTACTTATCACATTGCTCATTTATTATGTATTCTACTACTAGAAAATGTGGTAGATTCAGGAGGATAGGAAGTTTTTGTTTCTTTGCTGATTACTTCCTAATTTTAACAGCAATAGCAGTGGCTGCTAGACAGTACATTTTCAGTAAATGCTTATTAAATAAATGATTATGAACTATGGCAGGTCAACTTTAGTCTGTATCTGGGTAGTACAGTATCTTTGTTTAAGTCATAAAAATCCAGTGTCAGGCCTTACTCTAGTTTTGCTTTCAGATTGTCCTATTTTAGGAACTTCAGTATTATTTGGAGTGGACAAAATGGCCACCTTGTTTTTATGACACTAGCCTCCCTCCTTTAGAAATGGAATGATCCAGGGTTATTCTAAATAGCTCTTCCTTTTATGTCTCCACTTGCAATCTCTCCTTGACACAAAACTGGTAAGCAGTTTGCATTTAGAGAATGAGAAACTGGCAAAAGGTTGAAAATTCCATTTCAGAGCTATCCAGAAACATCTGTTTGTGAATGACCAATAGTATCTGATTGATGATCTCTTTTAAATTTTGTTATTCTTATCTTTAAGTACTTATTCAAGGAGTTGACAATAAACAAAGCAGTTTATGAATATAATTTATCTTGATCATTGCAGTTTTCCCTAAGATTCAGTCTAATGAACTTTAGTAGACTTTTTTTTTACTTCCTTGGATCTCTTTTTTTAATTTAAATTTTATTGAAAAGGTAATGTGCAGAGGGGTTACAGTTACATAAGTAAGGTAATGAGTACACATCTTTTTGAAGTGCTACCCCTCCCTCATTTTCTCCCACTGCTTTCCCCCTTGCCAACTACCCTCCTCTTCAAGTTGTAAAGTTCATTTCCAACATAGTGTCTAGTGAGTATCACTGTTGCATTGGTTTGCCCTTTGTCCCACCATTTCTGTGTTTCCCTTTCCCTTCCCCAAATCAGGGAAACTTATATACAAGACCAAAAGTACAGAAATGAAAAACAGAGACAACAGGGAATAAACCAAACGAAAAAGAAAGAATAAAAGAAATAACTGTAAGGTTTGGAAAGTGGTTCAGTGGTCGAGTGCTTGCCTTGCATGCATGAGGCCCTGGGTTGGATTTCTCAGCACCACATAAGCAAAACAAGCTGGAAGTGGCACTGTGGCTCAAGTGGTAGAGCCCAGGCCCAGAAGTTCAGCCCCATGACTGACAAAAAAAAAGAAAAGAAAAGAAAGAAATAACTGCAAATAATACAATAAAAAACCTCTGGTTTCATTTCTTGGAGTTCATTTTGATAAGCTTCATTTTATATGGTCATATGCAAATAGCTATTCAGCCACTGTGATCCTCTGCTAAGAATATCCTAGACTTCTCCCTCTCTGCAGATGACATGATCCTGTATATAAAGAACCCCATAGACTCCACTCCCAAGTTACTCAAGCTGATCCAAATTTGGCAAAGTAGCAGGTATCCAATTAACCCACAAAAATCAGTAGCTTTTCTGTAGGTCAACAATAAGAAGAGCAAGGCTGAAATCAGAAAAGCAACCTCTTTTGTAATAAACTAAAAAATACCTAAGAAGTAACTTAACCAAGGAGGTGAAAGAATTTCTATGATGAAAACTTTTAAAATGTAGAAAAGTAAATTAAAGCAGACTTAAGGAAGTGGTAAAGCCTTAAATATACCTGGATTGAGAGAATAAACATCATGAAAATGGCAATACTGCCTAAAGCTATCTACAAATTCAATGCAATAAACATCTGTATCCCAACAACATTCTTTAATGAAATAAAAGCAGTCCAAAAATTCATATGGATTAATAGAAGACCCTGAGTAGCAAAAACAATCCTTAGCAGGAGGAACAGTGCTGGAGGAATAATGATACTAAACTTCAAACTCTATTATGAAGCTGTAGTCTTAAAAACAACTTGGTACTGGCACATGAACAGGCCTGAGGATGTATGGAATAGAACTGAAGGCCCAGACATGATCCCACAGACCTATGGATACCTGATCTTTGATAAGGGGGCCAAAATTATCAGATAGAAGAAAGCCAGCCTCTTCAACAAATGGTGCTGGCAGAATTGGCTATACACATGTAGAAAACCAATGTTAGACACTTATATATCACCCTGCATCAGAATCTACTCCAAATGGATCAAAGACCTTGAGGTAATAGCAGATACTATTATAGGAAGGGATAGGGGATAAGCTAGGGCTCTTTGGTACAGGCCAAAACTTCCTAAATAAAGATCCAGAAACAACAAATCAAAAAAAGGCTGTATAAATAGGATAACATTAAACAGCAGAGCTTCTACATGGCAAAGGACGTAGCTAGCTAGATAAATAGAAAGCCCACAGATTGAGAGAAAATCTTCACTAGCTACACAACAGACAAGGACCTTATATCGAAAATACACATAGTCATAGCTAGGGTAAATAATGCTGCAATAAACATAGTTTTGTTGGTAGCTTTAGTGTGGTCTTGTTTGTGATCTTTTGTGTAAATGCCCAAAAGTGGGATTGCTGGATCATAGGGGAGCTCTATGTGGAGTCTTTTGAGGAACCTCCATACTACTTTCCAAAGTGGTTGAACAAGTTTACACTCCTACCAACAATGCAGTAGGGTTCCCTTCTACCCACATTCCATCCAGTATCTGTTGTTATTAGAGTTCTTGATTATAGCCATTCTAACTGGGGCGAGGTGGTATCTCAATGCTGTTTTGATTTGCATTTGTTTTATGACTAGAGAGGTTGAGCATTTCTTCATGTGTCTATTGGCCATTCTTATTTCCTCTTCAGAGAAGTTTCTCTTTAAGTCTTTAGCCCACTTATTTATTTGGCAGTTGTTCCTTTGAGGATTTGTTGTTGGGGGATTTAATTTTTTGAGTTCCAACTATATTTTAGATATGAGACCCTTGTCTATTATATAGCTAGTGAAGATCTTCTCCCAATCTATGGTCTGTCTATTGATCTTGCTAGCTATGTCCTTTGCCATGAAAATGTCCTTTGCAATTTCATGCAATCCCATTTTTCCGACCTTTCTTTGATTTGTTGTGATTCTGGGTCTCTATTAAGAAATTTTCAGCCTGTGCTAAGAAGACCTAGAGTTTCTCCTATTCCTTCCTGTAATGTTTTCAGGGTGTCTGCTTTGACTCCAAGGTCTTTGATCCATTTGGAGTTGATTCTGGTATAGGGTGATATATAAGGATCTAGCTTTAGTTTTCTACAAGTGATTAACCAATTTTTCCAGGACCATTTACTGAAGAGGCTGTCTTTCTTCCATTCTATTTTTTAACTCCCTTATCGAAGATTAGGTGAGGTTCATTTCTGGGTTTTCAATTCTATTCCATTGGTCCTGAGGTCTG
Source organism: Dipodomys ordii (assembly GCF_000151885.1). NCBI lineage: Eukaryota > Metazoa > Chordata > Mammalia > Rodentia > Heteromyidae > Dipodomys > Dipodomys ordii. Next base: position 292,913 of record NW_012267596.1, on the reverse strand, counting down.
TTCTTGTGCCAGTACCAAGCTGTTTTGATTACTATGGTTTTGTAGTAGAGTTTGAAATTTGGTATTGATATTCCTCCGGCACTGTTGTTTCTTTTAGGGATCATTTTTGCTATTCGGGGTCTTTTATTGTTCCTTATGAACTTTTAGATTGCCTTTTCTATTTCCTTGAAGAATGAGGTTGGAATATTGATAGGTATTGCATTGAAATAGTAGATTGTTTTGGGAAGTATTGTCATTTTCATGATGTTGATCCTTCCAATCCAGATGCCCCTCAGCAGATGAATGGATCAAGAAAATGTATATATTTATATGCAATGGAATTCTATGCCTCCATCAGAAAGAATGACATGGCCCCATTTGTTAGGAAATGGAAAGACTTGGAAAAAAATGGTATTAAGTGAAGTAAGCCAGGCCTAAAGAAACATAGGTCCCATGGTTTCCCTTAATTGCAATAACTAGTATATGTCTGGGACAAACCGAAAAGCAGATGTTAAGCCACATGAACCCCAAGATAAAGACACAAGGGAATTTTTTTCCTTGCTATTGTTTCTAACGTATTTATAGGATACCATGTGATTTTTTTGTTGCTTTGTATGTCCCCCCCCCCGACTGTATAACCCCTGTTTTCACTGTATTTGATATTGGTATAATTTGGGGAGGGGAAGGGAAAATCAATTTGTTTAAATAGGGATACAGATTGACCCATTGCAACAATGAGATGTACAAGACATTATGTTGAAAAACAAACTTTACAATTTAGGTGGAGGTGGATGTAGCTGAGGAGGTGGGAGGGAAGGGATGGTAGGGGAAAAACAAAGGAGGAGGCAACAATGCTGGATAAGAAACGTACTCATTACCTTGCTCATGTACCTATAACCCCTCTGTACAGTATTTTCACAATAAAAACTTAATTAAAAAAGAAAATGTGCATAAAGTTAAAAAATTAACCCCCCCCCCCAAAATCCTCAAAGAAACAACCACTGCATTAGTAAATGGCCTAAAGAATTAAAAAGAGACTTCTCTGGAGAGAAAATAAGAACAGCCAAGGACACATGAGGAAATGTTCAAAACCTCTGGCCATAAAATAAATGTAAATTAAAACTACATTGGGATTCACCTCATCCCAATTAGAATAACTATTTTCAAGAAAACAAATAATAGTAGGTACTGGTGGGAATTTGTCCAAATGGCAAGCTACTACATTGTTGGAGGGAATGTAAGCTGGCTCAACCGTGCAGGAAAAGCAGTATGGAGGTTCCTCAAAAGACTAAACATAGAACTTCCCTATGATCCAGCAATCCTACTCCTGGTCATTTACCCAAATGACCCCAAACAAGGTCACACTAAAGCTACAAGCACAACTATGTTCATTGCAGCATTATTTACCATAGCAAGATATGGTACCAACCCAGATGACCCTCAGTAGGTAAATAGATCAAGAGAATGTGGTATATATCAACAATGGAATTCTGTGCTTCCATTAGAAAGAATGACATGGCCCGATTCGGAAATGGAAATAGAAAAGACTTGGAAAAACTATATTAAGCAAATAAGACAGACTAAAGAAACATAGGCTCCATGGTTTCCCTCATTTGTAACAATTAGTATATGTCTAGGATAGTCCTAGCAGAGGATCACAGTATCTCAATAGGTATGTTCATATGACCATATAAAATGATGCTAATCAAAATGAACTCAAAGCTATAGAACATGAGGATTTTGTTGTTGTTGACGTTGTTGTTTTTAATATACCATATTAAATTCTTTCTTTATTCCCCTTTTTTCCTTTGGTTTATCCCCTGTAGTCACTGTGTTTGATTCTGGTGCCCTGTGTCTTGTACATACAACTATCTGATTTGGGTTAGGGAAAGGGAATAATAAAATGGAGAAACAAAGGACAAATGGTGAACAAATGCAACAGTAATACCCACAAGAAGCTAGATTGGAAATGAACTCTATAACTTGGGGTGAGGATGGAGGGAAGGGGGAGTTGGGGGAAAGGAAAACTGGTATAAAAATGAGGGAGAGGGTAACAATGTTTGACAAGAAATGTACTCATTACCTTACTTATATTTAACTGTAACCCCTTTGTACATCACCTTTACAACAAAATAACATTAAATTTTAAAAATAGAATATCCTAGACATATTCTAGTTATTACAAATGAGGCTTCCTTGGATTTTAAATTGAGATAATTCATGCCTACTCTCATGCTTCTCTGTGTTTCAAAGGCTCAAGTCTTCTTTGTCTTTATTATTCTAAGAGGAAGGCCTCCTTCCTCCCCTCCTTTGCTGAAAGGGATAATCAGATAGAACTGCACCAGTCTCTTCTCCCTCCAGCCCCACACTTGTACCACTGAAGTGTATATAAATGACCTAGATGTAGTTAATGTTGCAAAATATAGTTTATGACAGAAATGTCAGTTTTGTGAAAAATGTGGATTGTTCCAGATGCTTCTGGTCTTGGCAGCCCAATCCAATCGCTGTCTCAACAGCTGGAAGCCCTTTGTGGGATCCCATGCCTCCTCCCACGTGCAATATCTTATCAGTCAGAGCCCAATTGGTACCTGCTGCAACTACTAAACTTTGGGCAAATAAAATAGCAGGGGTGAGTCATGAACAGCCTAGTAAAAATACCTGTCCTTGGTCTCTAAACTATATTATAATTGCATTCTTATATGCCTTGAGAAAAGGGAGTCAATGATTTGGAAGATAATTTGTTTTAAATTGGGGAACCCAAGGACATTGCTGAAAGAAAAGATCTCATTTATTAAAGTGCTGCTGCTGCCGATTGTGTCATGCAAAATCAGATCACATATATCTCACTTGATCCTCACATACTTGTGAGCATTGGAAACCATTTCGTATTTTAGATTAGGAAACTAAGATTCAGAGAGGTTAACTAAGTCATTCAAATACACATATCCAATGAACAGACTAGGTTTGTTCATAGGCATGGTTGCCTCTCAATGTGCTCTTACTGACATAAAGTCTGAGAGACATGACAGGAACAGATCCCTCATGTCCAAATAAATGCTGAAAGTATTCACTGATGGAAATATTCATGATGGAAATTTGTTTATTCACAAGAGTCTGACATTCACATAATCTGTATCTTGAAGATTTACAAGTCCACAAATTCAAAATTTCCTATACCATTGTCATGCAGCTATATTAAAATCAGCTTGCTAGGAAGTCAGTAAGGCCCAGTCATTAGTTACATAATAGGACTCTTCAAGCTATCCCAAAAGATTCAAATCCAATCTTTGAAATAGGTAAAAATTATTACATCATAAATGCTGAGGGTTAAAAGTAAGAGACTGTCAAATATAATAGCCTGTTGGACTAATCATAATTGATTAGAACTTCTCTGAGAACCAATCTTAAATTAGTATAACACAGTGGGAAGAAAGACTTGGGAGATGACTTGCCAGAGACAAATCCATAGTTCTTCTACTACTAGTTAAACTTTGATGTAGCAAAATTGATTCATGAAATCAAGGAAATCAAGTATTTATTCAAGTGTTAACCATAATTAAAATGCAAACTTTCTTGGTAAGGACTCATTTATTTCTGGATCGATTTCTTTACCTTTGACTAATTACTCACTCAGTTTACCAGAATTAGTAAGCTAGAAACTTCAATCACTTTCAAATTTCAAATATGTATCCAGAAAAGTTGTGTCTCATGCTCACATGGGTGACATATATACTAAAATTGGAGAAAAATAGAGACTTTTAACATGGCCTCTGTGCAAGGAAAACATGCAAATTTATGGAGTGGTCATTATTTTTATGCATTAAATGTATTTCTGTTATTTTATTAGTGAATATTAACTGTGTAAAATGGATTTCATTGTGATATTTTCACGCATATGTTGGATGTTTTAATCACATTTACTCCATTACCCTTTTCATCCACCTCTCCCCTCTTTTTTATCCACAATATTATTTATCTAGTTTCCACACATGAGAGTAAACATGCAATGTTTGTCTAAGTCTTGCTTATTTTACTTAACATGACAATCTCCAATCACATCCATTCAGTTTTTAAGAAAGACCATGCTTCGGTTTCTGGAAGCAACAGTGGGATGAACATAGCTTGTCCAATATGATTAGTTTTAAAGGGACAAATACTTAGGGGTATGGAACAAGTGGTAGAGTACATGCCTAGAGAAGGTGAGGCTCTGAGTTCAAACCCAAGTCCCACCAAAAAAACTTAAAAGTAAAAGACAATATTTGATAGTTGATTTGGTTGTATAATTTCTGCAATGATGGTTCCAGAAGGAGTTATATTATTTTAAAGTCATCCCTTATAAAGTCATATCTTGACTTATCTCATTAGATTTCCAACTGGAAATCAGGATCATATTGGAATCATTCTGAAAGGCTATGTGTTGCTCTGAATTAAACACAAGCTCTAATACTTTCCATCTGTAATTGCCATTAGAAACTTCAGACATGTGTCCTTGAATTTGATACCTGACAAAAGAGACAAATGATCTTTGACCAATCACCTTTCTCTAAGTGATTTACACGCAACAGTATTCACAATACTCAACAGTATTCCTTCTGCCTTAGTTTACTGTTGTACACACATGAACAAATCAAGCAGAGTCAAGATGCCTGTATCTTTTTCATTCAGAGCTACGTCTTGTTTTTAAGTTTCCATAGCAATTGTGTTAATATTATCTGTAACTATAAGGTTTAGTAAAAGTTTATGCTTAAATTTGTAGTTCTAAACAATATTAATATAGACAAGTGAGTGGGTTAAAGTGTTAGTTTTTATTCCAATTAAAAGCTATTCACTGACATGACTTCTTTTGCAGAGTCTACAAGACTATCCTCTGGAAAAGGAAAACTAAAGGAATGCCAATGTAGTATACTGTTGCCATGTGTTAGCTCTTTGGTTGTACTACTCAAGACTCTAAAAGAAGAGACTGGATGTTGACATTTTCTTGTTTCCTGCTTCAATTATCTTTAGTAAACTTCTCCTCCTCCTATTAGTATACCTTCCTTTTTTCTATCATTGTCTTTGGAAAGATAGGTTTCTTTCCTATTTTCTACAAGGAAGATTTACACATCCTGGTACTCCCACAGTGTTGAAAACAGTGATCCCCTTCCCCCAAAGCCTCTCATGCATGTTCAATAACTATTTCTTGAATTACAGTTAAGCCATTTCTCATTATGCTTATAAGTGATCAATTCTAGCTAAGTATATTTTTTTACCTTTCTATTATTATTATTATTACCATTGTAAAGGTGATGTACAGAGGGGTTACAGTTATATAAGTCAGGTAATGAGTACATTTCTTTTTGATTCCTTAGAATCTTGTTATCTCACATGAGAATTATGATGGTAACTTTCAGGTGTTACAGATAGGCAATGCAAATGGAATGATAAAAATCTGCATGTTAAATCTAAGTGTACTTTTTAACATGGATAATAAAAAAGACCAGCCCTCAAAAGAACAAGAACATTTCAAAATGACAGAATAGGCCTTAATATACAGAATATTTTCCAAAGTAATGCTGTTGTTGGTTTGCTTGATTTTTTTTGAGACAGTACTGGGGCTTGAGCTCATGGCCTTGGGCTATTGCTTGGCTTCTTCCTTCAAGGTTGGCACGCTACCACTTGAACCACATCTTTGTTATTGGTCTTTTGCTGGTTAGTCGGAGATACGAGTTTTACAACTTTTCTGCTTGGGCTGGCTTTGACCTAGATCTTCAAATCATATCTTCCTCAGTAGCTAGGATTCATTCATTCATTTCATTCCATTTCCACTAACATAGTAACGACTTTCTAATTACAGATATATAATATCTCCTTACGAGTATCTTATTTTCTTGTCAATGGTTATGTCTATAGTCTACCTTTTTGATGTGAAACAGTTTCAAATTAAATCACACAGTGGATTTTCATTTTCTTACTTTAACATGACACACAGATTCCTAGTTCTAATGTGTTTGCCAAGAAAATACTTAACTCTCTATGTGGGCTGTTTGAAGCACCCCAGTACATCTGATTCTTAAATGTTGTCCATAGTTTAAGTTCTTTGGAATGTATTTGAAGTACGTGCTTTGTGTTTAAAAATAAAACTATAAAACTTTTTGTATCTCAAGTCTCTGACTCCAAATTATTTGTTTTCCTTTAATATCAGAAGAAATAAGAAATTTCAAGTTGGCTATTAACACATATAATTGTGGCCTCCCATCTCTCCTTTTTCTATAAATGGAAGGAATGTTGTAAGTGTTCCTATTTTATAACATAAGAGGTGACCAGATATTTATAACTCTCTCTACTCCTCCAGTTAGATTCTTCTAAACCTCAGACCTGGCCAGCAGATTTCCCCCAGACGATTTTCATTTTCATAACGTTCACATCCAATAAACTGCACCAAACATGGTGTGAGAGAAGAGGGGGACAGGAAATGGCTCTGCTGCATGGTTATTACATCCTATTGCCTGTGGGTTGCTTGTTATGAGTTTTAACTATGTAAATATGACGTATATGACATCAGAATTCAATCGTAATGCTTCTATGTGGGAGATAGAGTGTAACTTTATTGTTTGGCCTAAAATCAACTGGGTGTTGACAGGTTTCAAAAGTCACTAAGTAAAAGCTTAAGAAGCAAAAGCTCAGACTGATAAGCTGTTCTTTGATTGACAACGTCAGGCCTGGCTGCCACTATTGAAAACAGTTGGATAAAAATTTATTGGGAGGAAAAAAAGTGTTATTTCATAGAAAGCTAGACTGGAAATGCAGGAAGATTTACAACCTGATGTATCACAAAACTCAAAATAAAACAAGTGCGAGGTTTAGAAAATCTGGAAACAGGGAGAAAAGATACTGTCTGTGAGTGATTTAATTAGTATTATGCAAGGATTTTATCCAAAGAATGCTGACTAAAGTAGAAAAAGAAAATACCTTTGCCATCTAGCTTTGGGTTTCCACAAATCATTTGTCAACAGCTTGTGGTGAAACAATCTAGTCAAAGATGGGTAGGAAGAAAGAACAAAATGCAACAGTAAAACATTATAATGGGAAGTCAATGTAGGAGGAAAAATAATCTGGTCCTTTTCCATCTTTCTAGTAAAGTAGAACCAATTCCGGCACATAAAATCCATTACAGGAACAATAAAATAAATGCATTATGAAGTAACCATCATTGGTTGATTGAAATGTTATGATTTTCATGCATGCCATATCTTATCAAATATTCATTAGGAAGTATTCAATTCCTGTTGTTCCAATTATCCTGCTATGTGCGTCATAAACTTTTATGGCTTGTTATGGAATGTCACTTGGTTATTTCTCCCTTCAAATATTGCATCATCAGAGTCAGATGGAAAACATATTCTAATGTGGCAAAGTGTTAAAGAAATTTAATACCCCAGGGCTAAATGAAACTGCTATGGTTCATCTCCTGGATAAGAACAACAATTTATGAAGGCAATATTCATTTCCTGAGGTGAACATAAGCGAAACCTTCTCTGAAACTTAAAACCTAGATGTTTGGCCTCTAGTAGTTTCCTTAGGTAACTCATTGATGTCATATATTAAGGCCAATGGTATGATCACATCTGGGGAGTGCTCACTTTTTCAACTTCCCTAATTACTTTTACAGGGAACTCCAGGTATAAATGCATCAGCCAGGAGTAGTCCACATCATCTATAGGATCATCTTTTACTTCTAATACATTATCAAAAATGTTAAGATAATCTATTGATTTTTCTTGACCATGAAAGTTGATCAATAGGTTTGCATTTTAATTCACAGAGATTCCACTGAGAGGTAGAATCTAGAACAGTGTGTATGGAATTATAAATTTAGCATCCGTTTGTCTGTCAGACCAAGGAATTCAGAGATATTTCCACAGTCATCTTGGTGGGAAAAGAAAAAGGGAATTGTTGCCAAGTACTATAACTTTTCTTCTTCCAGATGTAAACATCTGTGTTATAAATTTTATTATGTTGAATTAAATAAATTGAATTTACAGAGAAACCAGGGAGTAGTGAGGACAAAACACAAGAATCAATTCCTGTAGGGTGCTGGTGGCTCACGCTTGTAATCCTAGCTACTCAGAAGGCTGAGATTTGAGGATTGCTGTTCAAAGCCAGTCTGGGTAGAAAAGTCTATGAGACTCTTGTCTCCAATAAACTACGCAGAAAAAAAAAAGCTGGAAGTGGTGCTGTGGCTCAAGTGGAAGAACCCTAGCCTTGAGCACAAAGAGACTCAGGGATAGTACCCAGGCCCTGATTTCAAACCCTAAGACTAGAGAAAAATAAAACAAGCAAATAAACAAAAAACCCACAAGAGGTGTTTACTATACTGTTTGCTGTTCTTCCCCCTGCCACCTCTTGTTTATTACCTTTTATCATTGTTTTTGATTTCTGTACCCTTTGTCTTTATATAAACTTATCTGATTTTGGGAGTGGAAAAGAAAGCACAGAAATGGTGGGACAAAGGGTGAACCAATTCAGCAGTGATACTCCCTAGATACTGTGTTGAAAATGAACTATACATCTTGGGGCAGGGGAGGGGAAAACCTGGGAGAAAATGAGGGAAGGGATGTCACTGTTCAAAACCCTATGGTATAACTCCTGTTTCCACTGTATTTGATGTTGGTATAATTTGTGGAGGGGAAGGACAAAAAAAATTTTTAAATAGGGATACAGGTGGACCCATTGCAACAATGAGATGTACAAGATGTTATGTCCAAAAATGAACTTTACAACTTTGGTGTTGGGGGGGAGGGGATGGGAAGGGATGGGAAGGGAAACAAAGGAGGAGGCAACAATGCTTGATAAGAAATGTGTTCATTACCTTGCCCATGTAATTGTAACCCCTCTGTACGGTATTTTCACAATAAAAATAAAAATAAAAAAAGAAATGTATTCCTTTCCTGACTTATGTAACTGTAACCTCTCTGTCTATCACCTTTACAATATTTTTTATAAAAGAATAAATTCCTTCCTTCCTTATTCCTTCCTTCCTTCTTTTCTTCCATTTTCCTTCCTTCCTTCCTTCCTTCCTTCCTTCCTTCCTTCCTTCCTTCCTTCCTTCTTCCTTCCTTCTTTCCTTCCTTCCCCTGGATGGTATAGAGATTTGAACTCAGTGCCTTGTTGCTAGACAGGTACTGTTACCAATTTAGCTACACCCTGAAACTCTGGTTAAGCTTATTTTTATTTTTTACATAGAAACTTGAACTTTTACTTGGAGTGGCTTAGGATGGAGACCCTTTTACCTTAAGTTCCCATGGTGGTATGCATGTTGTTATACACCATATTCAGGATTTCTTTTATTTTTTTTTAGTTCAAGTTTTTCTAACATTTTTACTTAGGCTGTATTCAAACCACAATCCTCCCATCCCTGCCTCCTGACACAGCCCATATGCTGATGTTTTAATGCAACCTTCTTTTACAAAAGAAAGAAACAACAACAAACTCTACTCCTATATAAATAATCAAAAATGTTCTTGAATTTACAGAAATTCTAGGCTATGGGCAGGATGAAATGTTCAGATAAACTTATAAAACAGTGATTGTCTATGTCAATAGTCTACAGAGCCCGGAGCAAGTCTTACTGCAAGTGAGGAGTAGCAACATCATTACCGGCTATGGATATATGAAATTCTGAAAATGAGCAATACTGGAAATAGGACACTGAAGATATTCCTGGAAAAGCCTTCCTTGCCTTTCATATTATCTCCTTGACCACTAAGCTCCACCAAGAACAGGGATTAAGAAAGAAGTCTGGAATCTGAGAAGTGCCAGCATTTGGAGAGTTCATTGTATATGTCTAAGAAGTAAGAGCAGTCAGGAGGCAGGAGAGATAAAAGGAAGAAGCACAGGCCATCCTTTGTCATGACGTGAATCTTTTAGTCATTCTCTGATCTTTGGACACTAGTGCTCTGGTTGAAATTCCCTGAAGTTCTTCACAACTCTTTTTCAAATTATTTTTTAAAAAATTGTACAAATACCCTAACTTTTAGACATGTAAAAAAAAGAAAAGCTCTTTCCTCTACAGGAAAGTCATGGACTATGGTTTCAGCCACTGTTATCTTTAACAGATCATTCATTGTTATCTTTACTCAGAGTGCTGATAACTTCCTCATCCTTCAATACTATTAGTAAACTTGATCTATGGCCAAGAATATCAATTTCAGGGAGATTGTAGGTGTACATAACTACCTTGACATTGCTATAGTATAACTTAGATAAGAGAAGCCAAACAGACAGTGAAGAGAGTGCGGAAAAAAAAACTGAATCCTTGCTGATACCTCCCATTTTATATCAGGTACTTGACATACTTGCGCTCTGTGACCTCATCCAAATCACAGCTTTGTACTTGTATTTGTGCTTACCTTCCATTAATAGGTAAGGAAACAGGTGAAAAGTTCACAAAATATGTGTACTTAACTCCAAGTTTGTGTTTTTCTCAGTATTTTGTTATGCAGTCTGATAAGCTTTTTCTCCTGAAATGATTTGAAGATTATTTCTTTAGATTGCTGAACATTCAATTAAGGTGCTTTAAAAGTTAAATGAAATCTCCTACCAGGCAGTTAAATGTTCAACATTGCTATTGGAATAGTGCACAAAAAATACAGCATATTACAAAAACAGATTAAATAAAAAGATTCAGATGAAAATACATGAGCCTGTTGGGAGAAAGAAAGGAGGGAAATGATAAACTTAACATGTATGGATACTGGGCCCACAGTTCTTTGGAATAGAAATTTTGAGCATGTAAAATTGAGCAGCTGTTGCTGATTAAGATTTGCAGATCCAATCATGTGTCAAGAGAATGGCTTGAAATGTGGCTGAGTGGTAGTTACCTTCCTGAGGGGGACCAACCAAGCTATTTTTGAAATAGTGATAACAAGTCATGTAGGCATATCCTCTTTTAAACTTTTCTAATCTTTCTATATTCTCATACATACATAAAGTACATCCTCCTACATCATTCTATATCTTTATTCACTTCTATATGTTTCTATACTCTGTTCACTTCTACATACTTCTACATCTCAACACCATGCTACATCTTCCTACACACTTCACACCTCTATAGTCTTCTATACTCTTCTATACCTCTATTTCTACATCTTCATACAATGTTATACAACCCTTTAAGTACTTCTACACCCTTCTATATGTCTATACTATTCTATATCTCTACAGATATCTACACTTTTCTATATCTTTTTATATTCTTCTACATCTCAACATCTTTCTATACTCTACATTTTTCTACAGCCTTTCTACAAAATTCTACATCCTTCTATGCCTCTACACATTTCTATATTGTTATATTCTTCTATACCAAGGAGGCTTCATTTTTAGCAGAAGTTATACCTTCTGAAAGGAGCATTACCAGGTGATAAAGTAAGGAGATCTGGGTTCAGATAACTCAAAGCAGCAACCTCAGTACTGGTGATGGATGAGGTAACATATGTCAGATACAGGTGACATATCACACACATGGTTACTAACTGGAAAGCTATGACTAGTTTTCCAAACTTCTGGAGAGAGATCAATGCTGTAGGTGAGGAAATGGGGTGAAATCTGGGAGGTGAAAAGAACAGGGAATTTATTGGAAGAAAAAGATGTCTTCATAGCCAGGATTTTAACCCCATGCCTTATCCTGGATAGAAAGCACTCTACCACTTGAGCCACAACTCCTGTTTTACTTTAGATATTTTCATATGGGTCTCTTTTGTGCCTATACTAGCCACAGAGCACAGTCCTCCTATATGTAACTCATTTGTAGATTTTTTTTTTGCAGTTGTAAAACACCACACTCAGGTTGTTTGTTGAGATAGGGCTCACTGATGTTTTACTCAGAATAGCCTACAAGTTTGATTTCTGTTTCCAAAGAATAAGATTTTGATGCAGCTAAAGTATAGAATTAGTGAGAGAAGCTGGCAAAAGAGTTTATCATCATAATAAACCAACGGCATAACAAAGTACCTAAGAAATGATTTCTTCAACTTCATGCAACATATCAGAGACAATTTTCATTCTCTACATCTTAGAAATAATTCTGTGGGAAGGGCACATTGCTAAAATGCACAGATATTTTACATATGATATCATATTTAGTCTTTATACAAGACATATATAATATTTAATTTCCCCCTATTTAATTTATATGGAAACTAAAGAAGGGTAATAGATAATGTTAAAACATTTAAAATTCAGAATAAGAACCTAATTCTACTGAACGCCAGAGATGATATCTGGAGCCAAAAGGTGTTGCTGCTTCACACTCAGCTATTCTGTGGGTAGACTTATCTGGGTCTTACTTCAATATCTGGGCCTCACTGTAGCTATCAGATGCTACTATCTTTTTGAAATTAAGAATCTGATAAAAAATATCTTTCAAGCATTATTAACTGAAAGTTAACCACATATTTAGTACTGGGTTGGGTTGTTTGGCTTGAAGATATAGACATATTTTTGGGGGGGGTCCGGTCATGGGGCCTGAACTCTGGGCCTGGGCGCTGTCCCTCAGCTCTTCAGCTCAAGGCTAGCGCTCTACCACTTGAGCCACAGTGCCACTTCCGGCTTTTTTCTTTTTGCTTATGTGGTGCTGAGGAATCGAACCCAGGGCCTCTGGCATGCAAGGCATGCACTCTACCACTGAGCCACCTTCCCAGCCCTCCTAGACATTTTTTATATGAACTCATTGGTTAAGTATTGTGTACAGGTGTAAAATGCCACTTCAACATAATTTATAGGTTCAGAAAGATGGGTATTATTGTTAAACTACTTTCAAAGTAGAGCAAGTGCTTTTTAGAGTTCAGGTTCACTAAGAACATAGTTTTGTCAAAGTGTTAATCAAATGAAATGTCATTACTGAAGTTGGGATCCTGGACCTTATTCTAGAGAAATTACTGAAATTAGAAGCATTTAGAGGCTGTGTGTGTGTGTGTGTGTGTGTGTGTGTGTGTGTACACACCTGTGTCTGTGATGGATGTAGGCATTGTCACATAATTGAGAAGAATATTGGAGAGACTGGTTCAGGTGGTGAAGCGGAATAAAACACCAAACCATAGGCAAGACTTGTATGCTATAATGCAAGAATCAAAGAGGTTCTGAATGGCCTGGTTGCAATTGAAATTATAAAAACAAAGAAGAACGGAAACCTTTAAGAAATAATGGGAAAAACAGACTGTTTATAGAAAATAGAATAAAGGTCATTTTAAGACATTCTGGAATAGAAAATAATTATAAAATTGAATATTCATGAGACTATTAATGAAAGATTATTTCCACAAAGTATATTAAATTTCATATTTGTACTTAATTTTTCCCTATCCTGTATTTATAATCTATGAAAGATGTTCTACAATTATTTGCATATTTTATTCTTTGACACAAGTTCAACTTTAAGCCTCACTGAAGATGAATAAATTTACACATAGAATCCTTACATATTCTTAATGTTTATTCTTTCAATATAGATTTCCTGCCCAAAGAAAATTCATTTACTTTTCTGTTCAGCTGAAAAACTGTAACAACCCTTTACCAAATTTACAAGCTGATCAAAATGGCATTTTATTTTCCCATCTGGAGATAACCAAATGTGCAAACTTGTGTGGAGACCATCTGTTGAGAATGAAGACACACATGGAAACTTAATCCTTTAGCTTCATTTTCAACTTTCTCTTTTGCTTGCTTGAGTAGAAGGCAATTCAGACCAATGCTTCTTTGCATGCAAGCTGTAGGCTAGGACAGATTTGCTGCCCTGATCTCAAACACTTTCATTCACCCAACTCAGAATATCTCTCTGCCAAGATGGAGAGAGTAAAAGCTTGTCACTGCCTTCCCCAACATCATGACATCCTTAATGAACAACTGCTTAGACTGAACCTAGAACAAAGGGATAATTTGGGGGAATTGTATCTTACTCTTTTTCCATTAAGGTACTCATGGTCTCTAACCTGGAGAAATCACTGTCCAACTCAGTGTGGTTTGTGTGTGTGTGTGTGTGTGTGTGTGTGTGTGTGTGTTTATAGCCTCATGTTTTCATTTCAAGTTAGACAAAATCCTGGGATTGAGCGTTATTTCAAAATGGTGTGAGCTACTTGGTAGCACAAATGAGTCACATTGCATTGTTTTGGACTGTTTAGCTCATCTCTTGGCACAATTCCACATGTGTAAGTACCACGTCAGTGTGTTAACTTGGCTGGCTAAATGCTAAGACCCAATGCACAGATGTGAATAAGGTGGCCACAGGTTCTTGTCCATAAATTACCTGCTTCACACTTCATGACCCTTCTGTGACCTTAAGTGCCTGATGCGTTTGCCTTTAAAATCAACAATATTGCTTCTAATTTTAGCTTTATTTTTGCTCTGAAACAAGCTTTTGCTATATGGACCAGGATGGCTCTGAACTCTCGAATTTTCTTCCTCAGCCTCCTGAATGCTGAGGTTATAAGTATGTGCCACCATGCCTGGCAACAAAATTGCTTCTTAAAAAATTGTTTTGAAGTCTCAGCTTTGTTTTGAACATTACCTTGTTCTTCAATACCCTTTCCACTCTTTTTCAGCATGTCTCTTCTAGACAAAGTCCAAGTGTTAATTGTATTCCCACAGCTGATTAGCAGTTCTTATTTGAAGGCATCTTGCCCTTGATTTCAGCATCCTCTCATAATTCTCAGTTCTATTAAGAAACTGATCCTTTATTTTTGGCCTTTCCACCTTGAAGTTTAAGTGTAATTTAATTTTGTGTTTATTTTGAAAAATGGCAGTAGCAATTTCTTTTCTTTTCCCTTCCTTCCTTTCCTTCCTTTGTTTCCTTCCTTCCTTCCTTCCTTTCCTTCCTTCCTTCCTTCCTTCCTTCCTTCCTTCCTTCCTTCCTTCCTTCCTTCCTTCCTTTCTTTCCTTTCCTTCCTTTCTTCCTTCCTTTCCTT
>NW_012267596.1:183819-277887 GCF_000151885.1 Dipodomys ordii | reverse complement strand
TCCCTCCCTCCCTTCCTTCCTTCCTTCCTTCCTTCCTTCCTTCCTTCCTTCCTTCCTTCCTTCCTTCCTTCCATTTTCCTTTCTGAAGCAAGTTATTCTCTTGGTAATAAAAAAGTGAAAACAATTTAAAAATTAAACCACAAGAAAGTGGATTAATGGATTATGGTGAATGAACATAACTGAATGTAGAGTAAGCCCTAGGAATCTCTTAGGAAGAGAGTCAATGATTTGGCTAATGTTCTCAGTAAATTAAAATGGAAAAGTGGGTTATAAAATAGTGTGTAAGATATCATCACATATTATAATAAAAATTTATGTTTTGTTCAAGGGAAATGACTGCAAAAGCATATATTAAAATGTTAATGATGGTTATCCCTAAGTAGTGGGATTATAGGTGACTTCATTTGTTTTTTTTTTAATTTTCCTGTACTTTTCAAATACTCTAGAATGAAAGTATTTTATTTTAGAGTCAGAAAAATATTTTAGAACATGGACAAAAATACATTTATAAACTTGTGCATGCCTTTTATTATTCTACAGCATTGATCTAAATACAGAAAGATGTCATAATCCTAAAGCCAGAAACCATGGAAATTCTATATTGTATCTAAGAAAGGAGCCAAACATTCAGAGTGTTGGGATGCTTTCTGTTTTTGAGACTGGTAGATGATTTGATGATTTTCAAACCTATTTATGTTTCATTACTGCTAAAAATAGCAACACACACAATATTTACTCCACTTGTCAGAAGAGCCCATTTCACTAGAGTTCATGTTCAAGAACATTATCTCCGTGAAAATCCTTTCTTAGGGACTATTTTCTTTAACCTCTTCAGTGTTTCACTACATTCCCTTTCTTTGTTCAGTATCGGAGATATTGTTGGGTTGTCTCATGTTAACCTCAGAACCTTCTCAACAAGCCATGACATATATAAGAAGTATTTTTCTTACCCTGTAAAAACACATTAAAATTTCCATAGATATTCTTATCATTCTGCATACCCAGACCCAGCTATGCAAAGGGCCTCTCTATACCCTACTTGCAGCCCAGCACGGAAAGGCAAATAGACAGATAAGGACATGTAAGGTATCTCAGGGAGACATGTATGAGGTGACTATAGAGGATTCCTGCCACTCCCATATGGGATAGGAGGAAGGATGATGAGCAGAGGGCTTGAATGTAGGCTGGACATGGAAGAAGAAGGTGGACTGACTGTTTACCAAGATGACAACACAGCAGTGATTTGTAAGATGACAGAGAAGGGCCCTTGGCCTCTAGAGTTACTGTGCAAGTGCCAAACTTAAAATATAACAATCAAATATGAAGCACTTCCACCTCTGATATCTTTGCTTTCTGAATGTACCAGGGACTTAGACATAGAATGTGACTTTCTGATCAACTGAATGATACAGTAATGAACTAAAATGGTACAGTAATGAACTGAATTTCTCCTGTCTGTGAGGATGGAGTTGAAAACAGGAAGTTGAACTGCAGTAAAACAAAGGTTTTTTTTGGCATGTGTGGGGCTATAGCTTTAATACAAATTATTTTATATACGTAGAGTGATTATACATTACATAATAGAGTGAAAGTTCAAAAGATTAAGTAAAAGTAACTGGATGCCTAATCGATGCATTTATTTGCCTGAATTACTTGCATGATAGTTTGTGTCCATTTCCAGCCAATTTCTTAGGAGCAGTGTCCTAGAATATGCTATCTACAAACAGAAATTAAATTAAAGTCATTTAGGAAAAATATCCCTAATTTCTAAGCATCTTTGTCTTAGACTAGAAGCTAAATCAGATGGAGCCCTGCACTATAAAGCTTCTGTCAAATACTCCCCAAACTGCAAATTAAACTACCTCAGAACATCATGGAATTTAGATCCTTTATTTCCTTTAACTTCTTCAGTGGTCATGAGAAAGCCTTTGGAATCTTGACAAGTGATAAGAGTAAAACAAAACAAAAAAAAGAAATGGTAGATACTCTGACACAAAAGACCTAACTAGTGACTAGTGACCAGTCTGGCACAGATGCTAGAAGAGTTCATAGGAAGACAGAAATATGTAAGGAGGTAAAAAATAAGTGGGAGCATGGTACAGTTCAAGGTTCAAAGAAAAGAAACAGGAAGTCATTGAACAGATAAATGAGGTAGGGATGCCAAGGTCAATAGATAGCTAGTAGGATTCTTCTCTACAACTTGGAGTGAGAAGACAGAAAAGACTGCTTTATTAACTTCATCCTCAAATCCCCTCCTATTCCCAAGCAAATCTGTACCTATTAAAGGTATAAAATGTGGCATTTTGATTTAATACACATTATGAAACCATTACCACAGATGCCTTAACATAGACATTGCTATAGTTATCTCTCCTCTCCCCTCCTCCCTTCCCTTCCCTTCTTATTCCCTCCCCTCCCTACCCCTTATTCCCCTTCTCTTTTTTCTTGGTTGTACCATGAATTAAATATAGTTGTATCATGAATCAAATATAGTCATCCTGCCATACAAATATGCTAGATCTCCAGTACTTTCTCATCCTGCTTATTAGAAACTTTGCAACCTCCCATTAACTATCAGTCTTACTCCTCACAACTGTCATGTTTATCTCAGCTTTAGTGTTTAATATTTTAATAAGTCTTATATAAGTTAGACTGAGGAGTGGTTGTCTTTCTATGCCTAACCGTATTTCACTTCATAGAATGTTTTCTATGTTCATGCATGTTGTGAATATAGCAGAATTTTCTTCTATTTGTGATCAAATAATATTCCAGTGTATATATATATATATATATATATATATATATATATATATAAACTACATTTTTTTTACCCAGGCTTCAAATGAACACTTAGGTTGTTCCATATTTTAGTGGTACATAATACTGCAGATATAGCTTTAAGATAATAATTTTAATTCTTTTGAATATAAACCCAGAGATACGGTTGCTGGCTCATGTGGTAATGCTATTTCTAATATTTTGAGGAACTTTTATATTATTTTCTCTTCATGAGCTTCAGAAAATTCAGAAGAGTATTATAGCAAAAGTATAGAGAGAAAACTACAATCCATGTGTTACTTTTTTATTTATGTCACAAGAGAAAGTGTGAATTATGCCATAAAAGTTGTTCCAGTGAATGCACATATAGGAGCCAGAGTTTTTTTAATAGAACTAGCAACATGTACATAGTACAATTATGAGATGTAGATTAAGATAATTGTTATCAAAAAGTCTCCCCCAAAAGTTCATTTTCTGGGTTCAGAGCTGGGTCCTGGTGACTCAGGTCTATCATCCAAGCTATTGAGGAGATGGATATGATCATTGTAGTTTGAAGCTCACCTGTGCAGGCATGTCCTTGAGACTTTTACCTCTAATTGTCCAGCAAAAACCTGAAAGTAGAGCTGTGCCTCAGGTGGTAGAGAGCTGACCTTGAGCAAAAATACAAGTGAGATCATAAAACCTTAAGCTCAAGCACAGTACAAGTCCACAAAATATCTCCTTCTTGTGCTACCAGGTAGTTAGCCCTTTGGAACTCTCCCGTCAGTCCCCCTTTGGTCTGTAATCCTGAGCACAGCAGTAGAACACAGATACTCCCTAATACGTAAAGGTTTGTAATATTCAGGGTGACCTTATCTAAGTTTTTTTACTCCATTCTCCCATTTTTTTTCATTTTTTAAATAAAACAAAAGAAATAATTGTGCTGGGCTAATTGAAAGTCCCTTTAAATGCCAAACTTTAATGACTGTCTCATTAAAATCTCACCATGTAGTAACCTAGTAAAGTGACTCAGATGATCCAGGTAGACATATTTCTCACAATGGGACATTGCAGAGAGTACAGCTATCATGCCCTCACCATTGTCCTCTGGCCCTTGGCCCCACAGGCTTTCAGAACACAAAGTCTTTTGTCTAATAATTCAGAAAATTCTGGACATCAATGAGTTTTAAGTCATGAAAATTGGACTATTCAGGGGGCTGGGAAGGTGGCTCAGTGGTAGAGCGCTTGTCTTGCATGCCTGTGTCCCTGGGTTCGATTCCTCAGCACCACATAAGCAAAAAGAAAAAAGCCAGAAGTGGTGCTGTGGCTCAAGTGGTAGAGTGCTAGCCTTGAGCTGAAGAGCTGAGGGACAGAGCCCAGGCCCAGAGTTCAGGCCCCATG
The DNA here is from genome assembly GCF_000151885.1 of Dipodomys ordii. NCBI lineage: Eukaryota > Metazoa > Chordata > Mammalia > Rodentia > Heteromyidae > Dipodomys > Dipodomys ordii. The sequence goes on along the minus strand of NW_012267596.1, from coordinate 273,729 downwards.
ACCAGACCAAAAAAAAAAGAAAAAGAAAATTGGACTATTCAGGTACAATAAGGTCCTCAATAGGGTCAGGGACTTATATATGCTGGCAAAAAAATGTGATAGTTCCTATTCCAGGATCCATAACTGAAATGAAAGAACAAATAAACTACCAGATTCTGCTATTTATGTAGTAGGGTGAGCTCCAGTGAGTCTATCACTGCTGATTCTTCTCTGAATTCCAGGCTCCTAGCACAGCCTGGCATGCCATAAGCATACTGCTAGTGTTATTGAATGAATGAAAGTCACATTCCAGTGCCAGCAGGAAGAGATTCCCTCAATATGCACATACTGTCTGGAGAAGATGAGAAATAGTCCCTGGTGGACTTTTAATGTGTCCCCTTCTTGAGGTGGCTTGGCATGGCACACGGGGTAGGAGAATTCACCATCACTTCTCCAAAGGCTGTCCCTGGCATGTGTTTGACCCTCCCGACAATATTCACATGGGGTGGCGTACTGACTGCAGCTTGGGGAATGTGCACCTTTTCCCATGGAAATTGTCAAAACCAAGACTCCAAAGCATAGAAAATAGAGTCTTGCTTTGGTTCTTATGAATGTGTGGCTGCCTGGAAAATCCCAAAGTCTTGACTTTGAGCATTAGCTCTGCCCAGGTGCAGCCTGGCTTTTCATCCCCATTGAAATCCACAAAGGGGACTTGTAATGTGCAGTGGAAAGAATATAGATGAAAGCTGAAATTTATACGTCTGGAGGGCTCTTAATCAATGGGAAAATGAATGATACCTACCAACCCTGAGTAAGTGCAAATTAATTCATTTTTTATGTGATGTCAAGAGGGTAGTCCTAGGCTTCCATTCTATTGAGACAGAATGAAACTTTAGTCTCACCTTCATCTCTATCCTCCTGATACAAGATAGAAATTGGTAGACTATTGTAGGCCTTTAATTTGAGCACTTTGAATGCTTACAAATGTTGGTGAGTTAGGCCAACTGTGTCATGTCTCCCAGAGTAACACTTGCGAAGATCAAGAAATTCAAAGTTAAATTCATTTTGTAAGAATGAAGGCAGAGTTGGAAGCATGGCTCAAACCATGCCAAGTAGACGTGAAGCCCTAAGTTTAAGACCCAGTAGTGAAGGAAAAAGAAAATAAACAAATAAACAAAAAGTATGAAGGCAAGACTTAAGGCTTCATACATATTTTTTATGACTCCCTTGAACTATTCCCTATGTACATCAGCTTTAGCAGACACCCTAATTTTGATCTAAAGATACTTCACACTGAGGTGTTTACAACCAGTGATATTTATTTTCTTCAATTGCATTAACAATCTTGCTCAATTCCATTGCCTTTTGTTAAATAGATTTTTGGTACGCAGCAGAAAAATAATGGTTCCTTTTGATTCTTGAAAAAGAAACAATCATAGGCATAGCTAACATCTCTTTGCTGAATATATTCATTTTATTGAGTACAAATATCTACATGTTTATGTTAATATATTTGAAGTTTTTAAAGTAAATGCCATTGGTGATCACAGTGGATTTTTTTTGGGGGGGTGTCATATTGTGTTGGAGGTTGTCATGTTTCATGGTATAGTATAATATGCATGGAGAAATCTCTGATTCAAATCATAGCTGCAATGTTTTACCACTGTGAGTTTTTCGACAAACATGAGAGAACCATGATAAGCACACAATTCCAATCTGTCAAATCCTATGACTTACATTTTTGCTATCAAACTGAAATTAGAGGATAAATTCTATCTCAGAGCTGACAGAATTAAGTGCATACATATGTGTTTTAATAGAGTCTTATTTGTTCAAATGTTCTTTTTAAATTTTATTCCATTGGGTTATTTTTTTTTTTGTTTGTTGGAATACTCTGGAGGTCTTTAACCTCTGACTTGATTCTTTTTTTCTAATTCAGAACACTAGTTAGCTTTGGCTTTTAAAAAAATTATTATGGATGTAAAAAATTCCATCTGACCAGTCCTACTTCTTTGGACCATGGCTGTACCATCACCTTCAAATTGTTGAGAATCAGATCTCTATATTGGGATGAGATACGTAAGAGAACAACGCATAGAAATGTATGGACCTGAATATAGTTTTCATGACTAAAGATTTTTTTTCCTGTCTGAATAATGTAGCATTTAACCCAATTTTTCTAATTCCTCTATTGTTATCATGATTTAAAAACAAGCATGCTTGTTTCCAGATGTCTTGCTCAGCAGTACCCAGGACCACATGGGAATATTTCATGGTGGCTGAGAGAGTGGGTCAGAGAAAAATAAAAAGCAGATGTACACAGATTAACTCTAACTGTTCCTAGTCTAGGCTTCTCTAAGGATCACAGTCGTGGGATTTTTTTCTTGCATTTTTATATGACTATACCAATCACATGCCCGGAAATGGCGGAAGAAACTACTGAGTTGGTTCATGCATCTTGTGTGAAAACAAACATCTACTATCTACTTCCTGGTTTGGGAAACTAGTTAATATTATTTAACTTGAGATAGCAGGAAGCATATTTGGCTAGAGTTTGAATAACAGACTGATCTGTTACTACTGTTTAATAATAATAGAGACAGTTGGTACCTAAAGAACCTCTGGATAAATTCATATTATTTTTATTTTTCCAATTTAAACTCCAAATTTCTTTGAAGAATAAAGTGGCCTATGTGAGTCCTTTTTGGTGTGTGTTAGATCTAAAGAGAGATGAAATAGATTTCTTAGCCTGCATTTTTTTGGGGGTGGGGGTGGGAAATGTATCCTCATCTCAACTTTCTAGATCTTTTTACTCTCCTTATGAGAAGAAACTTGGGAAGCAAAGAGAAATAGTGCTTCCCACAGAGGCATATTTTTCCTTGGGTATCATCTGGACCAGCCACACTTATGAAGAAATGATGCCTGTACTTTCCCCTAGGAAATGGCTACAAGCCTATTTTCCATTACTAGCTTGATAGGCATGTCTTAGATTGGGTCTCCTATCTGTAAAATTAAATATATATTCACTATGGACCTATAAATCTACAAGCAAACACACTGGGTATAAAAAAAACAATAAACATGGACCTGATATTTTATACAGGTCTCTCTAGACATTCACATACAGTGAAACCAAAGGAGGATATTCTTAGAAGAGAAACACAGTGGTTCAATACCTATGTGCATCTGATCATGTAAAATAATATTCCAGGAAATGGGGACAAGAGGAGTTTATCTTTGTTGCTATTTTTTCTTTTCTTTACTTTTTGTTTTGTTTGTCCATTTATCTGCCTTTGGGAGGATATGATGGGGCATAGAAATGTTGACAAGGGTGAAAACAATGCAGCAGTGATACTTACTAGACACTATGTTGAAAATGTACTATACAATTTGTGAGGGAGGGGGACGAGAGGGAAAAACTGGGAAAGTGAGGGAAGAAGTGGCCTTGTTCAAAAAGAAATGTCACTCTATCTGACTTATATAGCTGTAGCCTCTTTGTACATCATCTTTATAACATCAATAAAATGCTTGAGAAGATGCTTAAAAATATGTATTCATATACTTAATTCTGTTAATTCTGACATGATATTATTCTTGTATCTCAGTTTATTATTTAAAAATAACTTCCACAGATTTTTATTAGTATCTTAGTGGTGGCATCCTCTTTTTAAATTTAATTTTATTGTAAAGATGCTGTACAGAGAGGTTACCGTTACGTGAATAGGGCAATGAGTCCATTACTTGTCGATCATTGTTACCCTTTCCCTTGTTGTCCCACTATCCCTTCCCTCCTCTCCGACTCCTCTCAACCCCACCTCATCCCTTTGCCCAAAGTTGTAAGGTTTGTTTCCAACATACTGTCCTGTGGGTATCGTTGTTGAAATGGGTCACCCTGTGTCATTGCTTCAGGGTTTTGTTATTCCTCTTATGCTCCCCAGATTAGACAAATGAATATACAAGATGCAGAGTACCAAAATCAAGTACGGTGACAACAGGGGATATACCAAAGGGGGAAGAACATACAAAGGAAACAACAATAATCACATAGTACATTTAAAACAATAACAACAAAGACAGACCTCTTGTATCCATATCTTGGGGTTCATTTTACTTAGCATTATCTTATATGGGTATATGTACATAGCTATTGAACTTTTCAGCTCATCTGATAAGATTTTCCTATATGTATATTAACTATTGCAAATAAAGGAAACCATGGGACCTAAATTTCTTTGGGATTGTCTTACTTCACTAAATATGATTTTTTCCAACTCTTTCCATTTCCTAACAAATGGGGCAGTGTCATTTTTTCTGATGGTATAGAATTCCATTGTGTGTGTGTATATATACCACAATTTCTTGATCCACTCATCTACTGAGGGGCATCTGGGTTGGTTCCATATCTTAACTATGGTAAATAGTTCTGTGATAAACATAGTTGTCCTGGGTAGCTTTAGTATGGCCTTGTTTGTGATCATTTGGGTAAATGCCCGAAAGTGGGATTGCTGTGTCATAGGGGAGCTCTATGTGGAGTCTTTGGAGGAACCTCCATATTGCTTTCCAGAGTGGTTGGACAAGTTTACACCCCACCAACAATGCAGTAGGGTTCCCTTTTGTGGTCTCATCCTCTTAAAAGAAGAAGAATGAGGAAAACTCTGTAGGTCAGAGAAGAAAGATAAGCAGGAAAGTTTAGTATGGAATGGCTTCAGCCTGATTCTTCAAAATACAAAGTGCACTGCAGGGCTGTTCTCAAGAATAAGAAGGTTAGTCTGGTCATTTGTGTCCTTCAACTGTCTCTGAACTAGCTGTCTTTCAGGAAGGATAGGAAGTCTCTCACTCATATTTGGTCAAAGGTAATTCCCTGCAGGAGGAGCAGTTGTATAGTTTGAAACTAAGACATGGGCACGAGTCAGTAAAGTGGATCATAGCAGAGCACCCAGAGCACCCACCATGGGTGGGAAAAGAGAAAAAACAAGTAATTTAAAGTTACTACAATGTGAAGAGGAAAGAGGATTAATTTTTACTATTTTACCCTATGCACCATTCTTTACAACAGAAAATTTTTGACATGCATCAGAGCTTCTTCTTGATGGTAGAGCATGTGGGAAGGGGAATTCTGAATTATCCCAGGAATTAGAGAATTCCGTTTGCATAACTGTGACCAATATACCTAAGAGAACAACTTAAAGGGAGAAAGATTTATTTTGCTCATAGTTCCAGTGTCCAGTCCATGGTTGTCTGGTTCCATGTGCGTTGGCAGACATTCTTATAGCAGGAGCTTGTGGGGAGGAGCTTTTCTACCTCCTGGGAGCCAGAAAGCAGAAAGCAAGGAAGGGCATAGGGATTCACTATAACCTTCAAGTGTATGTCCTCTACTTGAGCCTACCTTCTAAACTCTCCAGAATCTGTCAAATTTGTGATGCCATTCACAAGACAAGAATTCAACTCAGGAGCCTGTGGTGGTACATTTCACATTCAAACCATAGTACAGAATGTTCAGTCTGGATCTAAAGGCTTCTTCATAAGCCTCTTGCAATATAAACTTGTATACTTGTTAGCTGTCAAGTTAGTTTTTAACATGAAGAATGATGGTATCTCTGGGACTTAGTTATTTCCCTTTAGTCTGTTAGTTAATTTTGGAAAATATTTCCATTCTTTCTAATGCTGGTCCAATAACAACTCCCAAAAACAATTTAAAAGCACCAGGCTTATGTGTTTGTAGCATTATTTCAGATTCTCTATTTTATAGATTGCCAACATATTATTTTAGTGATACTTGGAAAACTGCAAACTTACCTATTAAATATTAGGTGGTAAAATTACTTAAAATTTTAAAAATGAGATTTTTGTGGTGTTAGAAAATATAGATTCTAAAGCCTCAAAGTTAATAACTCTCTTCAGAGAATTCTTTTCTAAAACCAATCTATTCCAAAAGGGGTAAGAAATGGTACATAACTAGACATGTGCTATTGGCTTTAATTTGTCATGCTATTATTCATGTAATTCTTGCTACACTTGTATTCCTTTTGATATTATTATTCATACTAGCCATTCCTAAATTAATTGAATTAATGAATGTGTGAAAGAAACAGATGCATGTTAAATTGTGCATTTTCCTCTTAAATTAGACAATGGATTCTTCTATCCCTTACTAGATATAAGCCCTTTGGCATGTTAATTTACTTTCTTTTTGAGGAAAGTAGTTTTGTATCAAAGGACAAAGAAGGCATGTGACCTTTACTACTATCAGTTACTATAGGTATGCAGGTTTCAGAGTGATGTCAGTGACATTTCTTCTTCCTAGATTGTCTTAACAGTTTCTTCCTTAGGCAGAGCTGAGCTAAGCAGCTGCTTAAACAGCATGTGTGATATTAGAAGTTCATGAATTGCCTGAGTCTACTCCTTTAGGGAAGTGATTGGTTTTCTTTCTCTATAATTTGTGTGGAAAGAAAAGTTGCATAAGACCATTTGGTTAAGCCTTTTGTGTGGCAATTTCTAATTCATTAATAAGCAACCTGAATATTTGCAAAAGTCTTCCAAAATATTATTTTCAGTTTGGTTGCAAAAAATGCCATTCAATATTCTACTTAAAACTTGAAAAAAAGGAAAAGCACAACTAACTCTTCATACAGATAAATGACTATTAACTGTCTTTAATTTAGACAGCCCACAAAGACTGTTAAATATTTGTTGAATGGGAATCTATGAGCCTTTTAAAAATTCTGAGTTATTGAATCATATAAATTAGTACAGTTAAGTCATTGCAAATGTCTTGGGCAATGATTTCCTTAAACCAGTGTAAACAAGACTCCTCTAATGATTAAGTTATTGCTAAATGTCATATTTTCCTACCTAATATTTTTATACATTTTTTATTGTAAAAATGTTGTACAGAGGGGTTACCGCTTATTTTTTAATAGATTTTTTTTAATTCCCTAAAGTCTAGTTCAATGAAAACAATACCAATAGAATTTTAAAGAGGATTTGGTGAGGTGGTCACTTCTTGAAAAGTTCATGTTGAAACACAGTTCCTTTCATTGTTTAGATTATGACTATTCAAACACCCTTGTTTAGGAAACTTTGTACACCAAGTTTTGAAGTCAAGCAAATCTGGGTTAAGATCCAGTGAAGAAAAATAGCTATTGTTTTTTTTGTTGTTGTTGTGGTTGTTGTGCTTGTTTGCAGTGCTTTAGATGAAACAGCTCTCAATGGTTCAAAATCTGTAAGTAATACTATGTTACATTTCAAATAGATGTCTTTAGACAAAATTAATCAGAGAAAGTTTGCAGTTCATGTGACTACAAAAGTTAAGTTCTGGCAGCCATTTTATTTTTTCTTATTCCAAAGTCATACAATAGGACTGATTACATTATACATTATAGGGGAACTCATCCTTGAAGGCTTCCATCCACTGAATCCCAGGTCTTTATATTTGCCCAGCGGGGGACAATGGCTAGATATTGGAGGATACACACTCATTTACAATGGTGGAATGAATCTCTTTTGATGAAGAGAGAAGAGCATGAAGTAAATGAAAATAATGCTATTTGAAATAAATATTAGTTCAAGTTTTACATAATGTGAATCTCCATGAAGCTACCATGAAGGCACAAACCACTTATCAGTATTTATGATTATTAATTCACTACAAAGATTATTTATTCAGTACTTTGCTAAATATCTGAATATGGTAGGGGTTCAATTTTGTTGAATGATAATTGAATAAGGAGTAACCTTTTTGGCTGTACTTAGATTTGAACTCAGGAATTTTTGCCTAGTAAGCAAGTGTTATACCACTGAGCCATACATCCTGCCTATTTTTGTATGTTTTTTATTGTAAAACTGCTGTGCAGAGGGGTTACAGTTACATAAGCAAGGTACTTAGTACATTTCCTATTGAGCATTGTTGCATCCTCCTTTGTTTTCCCCCTACCATCCTTTCCCTCCCACCTTCACAACTACCACCCCCCTGCCCCATTTTCAACATAGTGTCTTGCACATCTCGTTACAATGAGTCAACCTGCATCCTTATTTAAGTATTTTGTTTTTTCCCTTCTCCTCCCTGAATTAGAGAAATATATATACAAGATGCAGGGCACCGACATCAAATACAGTGAAACCGGGGGGGGGGGTGAGGAACATACAACGCAACAACAAAATCACATGGTACATTTTAAATGCGTTAGAAACAATAGCAAGAAAGAAAAAAGATATTTTTGTACTGGCAATTTCTTTGCAATAGACACCATTTCCTCTCCCAAACATGTGGTTTCTGTCATTGTTTGGATGACAAGTTTACCCTCACCACACCAACTTTATTTGTTGAGATGGAGACTTTTCTGCTTGGGCTGGCCCAGAACTGCAATCTTCCCAGAATCAATCTAACAGTCACTAGGATGACAAAAAGAAAAGAGGAGAAAAGACAAAACACGAACCACTATGCTTAGCTATTGATTGAGAAGAGATCTCATGAATTTTTCTGGCTAGGATAATGATGCTGTCCAAGAAGCATTGTACTTATAACCTGACATAGAATTGTAGTATATTTATACAACTACTTAATAATAACAATAAAAATATGACCCTCTTAATCTCAACCTGTCAAGAAACTAGCATTACAGGCCAGTACAATGGGCAACAAGCTAAATAATGGATGATAATTTGCTAGAGGTCATTTATGAAATGGCGATAGTGCTAAGATTCAAAGCTCAAGTCTGTTCAATTTCTACATCATATATTTTCTATAAAATTAGTGTTTCTGATAATCAATATAAATTATATGGAATTTTTATATTACAATGTAGGAATTATGTTCTCATATTCAGCAAGACATATCTTTCTATTAATTTACATAATACAATTATTGTTAGGAGTATGAATTCATGTATTTTTATTTATATTTATTGCTGTACATTCCAACCTAGAACATATGGCACCTGACTCAATGACTATTAAGCCATGTACCAGGGGCCCATAACTTCAGCTACGTGGGTGTTTGAAAGCAGGAGGATAAAGCTTTTAGGCTATTTCAGGAAGAAAATGTTCACAAGATCCTATTTTGAAAATACCTGCAAAATCAAGGCTGGAGGTATGGCTCAAATGGTAGAGCACCAGTCTAGTAAGTCCTTGAGTTAAAAACCCTGTACAACAAAAAACAAACTTATTAAGCACATTTTACTTTCAATATTTTGTGTTAAATTTAGTGTTAAACTTTCAGAAACTATATTCTTTCTCTCAAAGATTTTTTTATAACATACTTATGGAAAAGTTCATGCATACCTAAAGGCCAATAATATACTTTGGTATATTCTCTTTATCTAGTGGGACCAAATAGATTAGATTAAAGAAGAACAGAAAAACAAAATGACTTTTGGGTTCTATGCTCAACACTGTGCATATTTCTTTCTTTTTTTTTTTGCTGGTCATGGGGCCTGAACTCTGGGCCTGGGTGCTGTCCCTCAGCTCTTCAGCTCAAGGCTAGCACTCTACCACTTGAGCCACAGCGCCACTTCCAGCTTTTTCTGCTTATGTGGTGCTGAGGAATCGAACCCAGTGCCTCATGCATGCAAGGAAAGCACTCCACCACTGAGCCACCTTCCCAGCACAACTGTGCATATTTCTTGTCCATTGTTTCAACAAGATACATGGGGCTGAGTAACTTTTATGGAGAGCTCACAGTTTTGGAGAACTAAAGTATAAACAGCATAGACCTTGAGATGGTCCCCAGGATGGGTCATATCCTGGAGGGAGCTAGTGAAGAAGGGAGCATCACATGATCCTATGGAGATCATATGGAGTGATCCAAAAGCAGAATCAGGGAAGAGTTGTGTTATAATGGCCCTTGTCAAGGAATAAACTCAGGTCCTAGGAGAACTACTTAATCATTTCCAAGGGCACAGGCCCTAAAGATATAACTATTTCTAATGAGGCACCACATCTTCAAGGATCCAAACTTTTCTCATTTTGTTCTTACTCAGTTGTGGGCCTGAATTCTGGGCCTCATGCTGGCCCTCAGCTCTTCAGCTCAAGGCTAGCACTCTACCATTTAACCACAGTGCCACTTCTGGTGTTTTTCTGCTTATATGGTGCTGAGGAATTGAACCCAGGGCCTCATGCACACAAGGCAAGCATTCTACCACTGAGCCACCTTCCCAGTCCCAATGATCACATTTTTACAGCAGCATATTTTGAACCAACACTTCAACACTTAACTCCTTGGGAAACATACTCAAAGCATATTGCAGTGACAAATCATGGTGTACATACAGAAGGCAGCAATCACAGAAGAGTACAATGCCAGACAGAAGAGAAGGTTTAGGACTGTTTTTAAAAAAAACAAAAATATTCTGGCTATAATTTTATAAACCATTTTTTAATATACATCACTGAGCTGGTAGGAAAGGGAGAGATGAACAGAGTTTCATCCAGAAAAGAAGCAGAAATCTTTAATTGCTGTCCTGCTTATCCCCAGATATATACTCATCATTGATTATTAGATCTTATCCTTCATAGTGTACATACTTAATTCAAAAATTTATTACTCAATTCACAACCTCTTAGGTTTAACTTCTTTAATAGTACTATTATTTCTTTATAACTATATTATTTTTAAATATTCCATTTATAATTTTTTTTATTTTTCCTTTTTCTCTCTCTTCCTCTCATCCTATCCCTTTCTTCTATCAGTATTATATCTTTATACTTACATAATTTTAAGTGTTTCATTTTTTAATTCAAATTTTTGTTTTTTCATTTTTTCTTGTTTCTTTATCTCTCTCCTTTCATTCTGTTCTATTCATTTCCTCTTGGAGATTAGGACTTGGTTAAATTCACTCTTTCCTTTTAACTCTCCACATCCCTCTAATCCTATTTCTCCCCACAATTCTCCCTAAACCTATTAATTCCTGGTCTGATGAATCCCTCTTTGATGTTCTTAGCCCATTAATCCAGAGTTGTTTGATGTTGAATAGATTATCTCTGTTAAACTACATGGTATCCGCAGCTATTTTGACTGTGCAACTACAGGATTCTGGTTGATGCTTCTTTAAAATAGTGTTCTAGCACTAAATTGGTGTTACTTTCATACTAAATGGGCAGAACAAGCTAGAGAAACACAAGAAAAAAGGCAAGTATCTCAACTTCCACTCATGATAATCAGGTGACAGAATAGTTAATGAATAATCCAGAGGAGAGTTCTCAAAAAGCTCTACTGTTAAACATGGTGAATGAAAAGATTGAAAGCCTGCAAATGACTCAGTGTGAGTGTGATAGGGAGCAAGACTACACTAACCAAAGATTAATACAGGAACTTTGCAATCATGATGAGGCTAACCAAAAATTAATACAGGAATCTCGTGAGAATAGGAAACCTAATCAAAGATTAATACAGGAATTGGGTGAGCAGACTGAGAACACTCAAAGAATAAGACAAGAATTGTGTGAACAGACTGAGAACAGTCAAAGAATAATACAGAATAACTTCAGATTTCTCAGCAGAGACAAAGCAAGAAGAACCTGGAATGATGTATGCCACACCCTAAAGACAAACAACTATCAACCAAGAATATTATACCCAGCTAAACTCTCCTTCATAACAGAAGGACAAATAAAAACATTCCATAGCAAGAAAAACTGAAACAATATATCTCCACCAAACCATCCCTACAAAAGTTACTTAAAGATGTCCTACACATAGAAAACCAACAAAACCTCAATAAAGGCCAAGAAACTACACCCAAACTGATAATCCAAGAACCATAGGAAGAACTCAGTTGGCGTAGCCCCCCAAAAGGTGGATTACATGTCAGGAACTATCAAACACCTCTCAGTCTTAATTCTCAATATGAATGGACTTAACTCTCCAATTAAGCGACATAGGCTATCTATTGGATTAAAAAGCAAGATCCTTCTATCTGCTGCCTTCAGGAGTCACACCTTGCCCATAAAAACAAACATTCTGAACATGAAAGGCTGGAATAAAATCTACCAAGCAAACAGCCTCCATAAACAGGTGGGAGTCGCAATCCTAATAGCAGACAAAATAGACTTCAAATTAAAATTAGTGAGAAGAGATAAAGAAGGTCGCTACATACTAATTAAAGGATCTGTTCTTCAGGAGGCTATTATAATTCTAAATATCTATTCACCAAATTTTTCCAAGACACACCACTTTCCTTCAAATCTCACATTGACCCAAAGACATTAATTGTTGGAGACTTTAAAACACCACTAACCCACCTAGATAGATCAACCTGGCAAAAACTCAACAGAGATACCACAGATTTAAACAACTGCATAGATAAACTAGATATAACAGATATCTACCAATTATTTCACCCAGCAGCATCAGAAGATACGTTCCTCTCAGAAGCACATGGAACATTTTCTAAATTAGACCACATTTTAGGTCACAAAGCAAACATGTCCAAATTCAGAAACATTGAAGTTATGCCCTGCATTCTCTCAGACCACAAGGGAATAAAATTAAAACTCAACACCAAAAGCCATCAAAGAAAGTCCGGTAATACATGGAGGCTGAAGAACAAACTGTTGAATCACCAGTGGGTCATGGAAGAGATTAGAAAGGAAATTCAAATATTCATGATACACAATAAAAATGAACACAAAAATTACCAGCTCCTCTGGGACACAGCAAACATAGTACTCAGAGATAAGTTTATAACTCTGAGTTCTTATATTAACAAATTGGAGACACCTGAAATCAACAATTTGATGAGACATCTGAACCTCCTTGAAAAAGAGCAGCAAGCTAAACCCCAATCCAGTAGATGGAAAGAAATAATAAAAATTAAATCTGAATTAAATGAATTAAAATCCAAAAAAATAGGAAGAATCAACAATACAAAGTGTTGGTTCTTCAAAAAAATTGACAAAATTGACAGACCCTTTGCAAATCTTATCAGAAAAAGAAGAGAACACACCCAAATAAACAAACTCAGAGATGGGAATGGAAACATCACCAGAGAAACAACCAAGATTCAGAACATTATAAGGGAATACTTCTCAAAACTTTATGCTTATAAGTTTGAGAATCTGGAAGAAATGGAGGATTTCCTAGCAAATATCGGCATGCCAAAACTAAACCAGGATGAGTTAAGCCAACTTAACAGACCCTTATCAAGCATAGAAATAGAAACAGAATTAAGAAACCTCCCATCTAAGAAAATCCTAGGACTGGATGGATTTACAGCTGAAGGCCTTCAAAGCAGAGCTCAGATCAATACTCCTCCAACTCTTCAATGAAATTGAAAGAGAAAGTTCACTACCAAACTCTTTCTATGAAGCCATCATAACCCTCATCCCAAAATCAGGCAGGGACTCATCAAAGAAAGAGAACTATACACCCATTTCTTTGATGAACGTTGAAGCAAAACTTCTCAACAAAATTTTGGCCAATCAACTTCAACAATTCATCCAAAAAAATCATACACCACGATCAAACAGGATTCATTTCAGGGATGAAAGCTGGTTCAATATATGCAAATCAATTACTATAATTCATCACATCAACAGGAGCAAGGATAAGAACCACATGGTTATCTCAATAGATGCAGAAAAAGACAAGATCCAACACCCCTTTATGATGAAGGCTCTGGAAAAAACTAGGAATCCGTGGAACATTCCTCAATAAAGTCTGTATATGACTAACCTACAGCCTGTATTATAGTTAATGGTTAAAAAAAACTAAAGCCATTTTCTCTAAACTCAGGAAGAAAACAAGGAAGTCCACTCTCTCCATTTCTCCTCAATTTATTATAGGAATTCAATTTAGTATTAGAATGCCTAGCAATAAGACAAGATGCAAACATAAAGGAGATGCAAATAGGGAAAGCTTAAGTAAAACTCTGCCTCTTTGCAGATGACATGATCTTGTATTTAAACAATCCCACAGACTCCACTCCCAAATTACTCAAGCTGATTCAAAACTTTGGCAAAGTAGCAGGGTAAAAAATTAAACCTCAAAAATCAATGGCTTTTCTGTATGCCAACAATGAGAAGAGTGCAGCTGAAATTAAGAAAGCAATTCTCTTTCTAATAGCCCCACAAAAAAATAAAATACCTAGGAATTAACTTATTTAAAGAATTGAAGGACCTCTATGATGAAAACTTTAAAAACCTGAAAAAGGAATTCAAAGCTGATTTAGGAAGTGGAAAAGCTTCCCATACTCCAGGATCGGAAGGATCAACAATGTGAAAATGGCAATACTTCCCAAGCTATCTACAAATTCAATGTGATACCTATCAATATCCTAACATCATTCTTTAATGAAATAGAAGAGGCAATCCAAAAATTTGTATGGAACAATACAAGACCCCAAATAGCAAAAACGATCCTTAACAGAAAGAATAGTGCTAGAAGAATATCAATACCAAATTTCAAACTCTATTACAAAGCCATAATAATCAAAACAGTTTGGTACTGGCACAAGAACAGACCTGAGGACCAATGGAATAGAATTGAAAACCCAGAAATGAACCCACACACCTATAACCACCTAATCTTTGATAAGGGAGCTAAAAAAGTAGAATGGTGCTGGCAAAATTGGTTAATCACCTGTAGAAAACTGAAGTTAGATACTTATATATCACCCTGCATCAGAATCAACTCCAAATGGATCAAAGACTTGGAAGTCAAAGCAGACACCCTGAAAACATTACAGGAATGAGAAACCCTAGGTCTCCTTGGCACAGGTCAAAATTTTCTCAATAGAGACCTAGAACCACAACAAATCAAAGATTGGACAAATGGGATTGCATGAAGTTGCAGAGCTTCTGCATGGCAAAGGACATAGCTAGCAAGATCAATAGAAAGCCCACGGATTGGGAGAAATCTTCACTAGCCATACAATGGACAAGGGTCTCATATCTAAAATATACTTGGAACTCAAAAAATTAAATCCCCCAACAACAAATCCTGAAAGAAACAACTGCCCGAAAACAAAACAAAATAAAAAAAACACCTGCCCAATAAACAAGTGGTCTAAAGACTTAAAGAGAAACTTCTCTGAAGAGGAAATAAGAATGGCCAATAGACATGAAGAAATGCTCAACCTCCCTAGCCATAAAAGAAATGCAAATCAAGACAACATGAGATACCACAACACCCCAGTTAGAATGGCTCTAATCAAGAACTCTAATAACAACAGATGCTGGAGGGGATGTGGACAGAAGGGAACCTTACTGCAGTGTTGGTGGGAGTTTAACCTTGTTCAACCACTTTGGAAAGCAGTATGGAGGTTCCTCAAAATACTCTACATAGAGCTCCCCTATGACCTAGCAATCCCACTTTTGGGCATTTACCCAAATGATCACAAACAAGACCATACTAAAGCTACCAGCACAGCTATGTTTATTGCAGCATTATTTACCATAGCTAAGATATGGAACCAACCCAGATGTCCTCAGTAGATGAATGGATGCCTCCACCAGAAAGAATGACATTGTCCCATTTGTTAGGAAAAGGAAAGACTTGGAAAAAATGATATTAAGTGAATTAAGCAGGCCCAAAGAAACATTGGCCCCATGATTTCCCTTATTTGCAATAACTAGTATATGTCTGGGACAAGCAGAAAAGGTCAAAAGCTATATACATATGACCATATAAGATGATGTTAAGCGAAATGAACCCCAAGATAGGGACACAAGAGGTTTTTTCTTTCTTGTTATTGCTTCTCACATATTTATCATGTACCATGTGATTTTTTTGTTTCTTTGTATGTTCCTCCCCAATCGTATAACCCCTGTTTTCACTGGATTTGATTCTGGTGTCTTGCATCTTGTATGTACATTTTTATAATTTGGGGAGGAGAAGGGAAATAACAAAATGCTTAAATAGGGATACAGGTTTACTCATTGTAACAATGAGATGTACAAGATACTATGTTGAAAAATGAACTTTAAAATTTATGCAGGGCGGTAAGGAGTATATTTGTGGAGGTAGGAAGGTAAGGGAAAAACAAAGGAGGAGGTAACAATGCTTGATAGGAAATATACTCATGACCTTGCTCATGTAACTGTAACACCTCTGTACAGTATTTTTACAATAAAATGCTTTAAAAAAGTAGAAATTCTAGGAATCAAAGTCTGCTTAAAACTATTTATATATTATATTTATGCAAAATTTCCCCCCTAAATAGGATTGTTGTAGATGATTTTTATGCTCCTTAAATTACCATTTGTCCCATGGTCCTCCAATGAACTTCTATTGCTTTTATACCAAAAATATATTTGCTGTTTTTATAATTAAAAATATACATGCTGAGCCCTACCTAAATTTTTTTTATAAAAATTTGGAAAATGGAAAGGCACATAAGTCCTCACTCATATAATCAAAATTAAAATCCTAGCCATATCCAACAAATACACATACTGCAAGTTCACAACTTTCCTTGACCCAGTAGAGATCTGAGCTCAAAGAGGTTGTTGCTTTAGTGGCTTACTCTGGTTAGAACTCAGGACATCACACTTGCTTGGCTTCCTTACTCATGGTTAGCACTCTACAATTTGAAGCATTCCTATAGCCTGGATTTTTTAACTGTTTAATTTGAGATGAAGTCTTGAGGATTGTTCTGCCCATGTTGGCTTTGTCCTGTGATTCTCTAGATCTCAGACACATGAATACGTTGTATAATAAACATAAGCATGTGATACCTGGATCTCACGTTATGTTTTTTTTTAATTTGGTGTTGTTCCTCAGAACACTAAAAATAGAACTAATCTAAATGTCTTTCAACTAATGAGTACTTCTGACAATGCCCACCTTTTTTGAATGCAATATTTTTCAATGACAAGAAGAATGAAATTATGCAATATTATTTTGTCACAAAGAAGGGTATTAAGTGAAGTAAGCTAGGTTCAGAAAGACAAAGGTCACATGATTTTTTTCCTCTTATGTAAATGCTAGACATAAAATATACAAACACATAGAGCTCCTCTCTGTGTCTCTGCTTCTCTCATTATCCTCTCACTGTCTTTCTGTGTGGTGTGGTGTGTGTGTGTGTCCAGATACATGTGCCCACGCATATAATGAAACTAGAAGAATGAGCCTAAAAATAGAAATGTTTAAACATTGTGATAAAATTCCTAATAATAGTGCAAAGTTAACAATAGCAATATCATAAAATACATGTTTGAAATAAAAGGGTCAAAATTATTCACATATGCATAATTTATAAAAAGCATAAAACCAGTCAAAAGTAAAGTGTACCAAGAATAATCAAACAAAGGAGATAAGATATAAAATGTGTAACAGGCAATTCCATGGTTATACAACCATAGGCACAGAGGAAATTGCAAAATTAAACAGCTGCTTATTCCATGCTATTGGTAGCCATGCTAAAATCTATATTCCTAACTATTTTGCATCTTCAAATACTCTTGCTTCTACTGAAATATTGTTTTTCCTCTTTCACAGTTTTTTGCCTTCCCCTACCCTTTACCTTGTCCTACCACTTTCCATACTGGAGCAAAGGCTCCCATTTTAAATGCCAGCCTCTCACAAGGGCCCAGCCATCTGAAGATGTGGTATTCTTGTGACTGTGGTTTATCTTTAAATATGCTAATCATTAGCTCACAGCATGACACATGATCTGTATATATTTCATTTTCTTTTTTGTGTATGTTTGTCGTGGGGCTTGAACTCTGGACCTGGGTGCTGTCTCTCAGCTCTTCAGCTCAAGGCTAGTGCTCTACCACTTGTGCCACAGCGCCACTTCCGGTTTTCTGGTGGTTTATTGGAGATTAGTCTCACAGACTTTCCTGTCCTGGCTGGCTTTGAACCATGATCCTCAGATCTCAGCCTCCTGAGTAGCTAGGATTACAGGCAAGTGCCACTGGAGCCCAGCATGTATATATTTCTTATGGACTTGATCAGCCAAATTACTGTTGGAGAGTATGGTAGCTCTTTTGTACTGGCTATGAATTTCAATTATCTGAGAATTTCAGGTGTATCACTTTTTATCTTGGCACCAGCTGTTTCTCATTCCATAAATGGGCATAAAATTTATATTTGCCTCATTAGGTTATTGTATCATTCAAGTAAAATGACACATTCAAAGTATTTGGCTCAGTTCTTGGATCAAGGTGAATCCTCAACAGATAAGAGATACTCTAGAGAGTCCTGAATCATTTTAGGCTTTGTAGTACATGCAGTTTTATACTTATAAGAGGATATAACATATTCAAAGGTTTCTTTATGATTTAATTTATAAGTGATGTGTAATGAGAACACTTACTATGCTTAGTATTGCTAACTGAGCTACCATGATGTAATCCTGGCAAAACCACTTGAATTTGTCAAAATGAATAATGAAGGTGCATAGCTAGATGATTCCATTCAAGTTAAATGTTGTATAGAGCCAGGAGAGATCTCAGAATATTTTCCTTGTGTCTTTTTTTTATTGTGACAAAACCGTACAGAGTGGTTACAATTATATGGGCAAGGTAATGAACACATTTCTTATCAAGCATTGTTGCCTCCTCCCCTGTTTCCCTTTCCCATTCCTTCCCATCTCCCCCCCACCCACCCACACACCAAAGTTGTAAAATTCGTTTTCTGACATAACGACATGTACATCTCACAATGGGTCCACCTGTATCCCTATTTAAATGATTTGTTTTTGCCCTTCCCCTCAACAAATTATATCAACATCAAATTCCATTTGATGTAAACTAACTGGGTTTATTTGAGGCAGTACTCTATGGGAGCCACTCTGATCTGAGAGAATTCTGGGTAGCAATGTCAGATATAGAATGCTTGTTCTTGGCCCCATCTGCCTTTCATCCATTTCATAAAATAGGGCCAGAATTGGCATCTGGAAGATTTTGATACCTGATCAATTATTAGATGAAAACCTGACAACATTGAGGCAACATTTTATGAGACCAATTTTTGTTCTTTTATTTAGTTTTGTTTTTATGAATTTAAAATGCATAATTTTCACATTTTAGGGGTGGTACTCAACTCTCATCTTGTAAAATGATTCCTTATAGAGCCTGAAGACTTTTTAAGGACAATGGATATTGTATTCCTAGCAAAATCAGGATAGCTAGCTGTGACTTTGGTCATATACAGACCTTTGTTTTTGCTGTTTTGCTGCTGATTGCTTAAAGTTAACTCATTTTATTTCTCTGTAAAATGTCTTCAAACCTTAGAAAATGAAAAGAGGTTAGATAATCCCATGACTGTCTCTACATTTCTGGTCTTCTGAGCAACTGGCATCTTGTAGGCCCTGTTAAAACTATTTTAGAAGCACCTAGATTTAGATAATAAATGTGTCTATCTTTTAATAATATAAATGCAAAGCCTGTTTAACATATGAAAAACTGAGTTTTGGAGCCATTAAATACTTTGGCCAAGCTCACACACATAGCTATAACTGGGCAGCACCAGAATACCAGCTCATGC
Organism: Dipodomys ordii; assembly: GCF_000151885.1. Taxonomy (NCBI): domain Eukaryota; kingdom Metazoa; phylum Chordata; class Mammalia; order Rodentia; family Heteromyidae; genus Dipodomys; species Dipodomys ordii. The sequence continues at coordinate 254,324 of NW_012267596.1, read as the reverse complement.
TGGCCTGGCTCCAGAATAGCTTTCTTAGACATGGCTGCAAATATATTCTGTGTATATTTAGATTTCATTCACATTCTCTACTAGGTAACTTTGTAAGTCAAGTTTTTAGATTACCCCTTCCATGGTGAGAAGATATAAACTATGGCACACACAATTAAATGTGTAATACATATTATACAACTCAACTACATATGACCTTTGAGAATGTTTCCCAACTTCCACACCAATGTTCCTATACTAGTCCTAAAATCTTTAAAATGACCCAATTATTGGCAGTGGTTTTGCAGAGAGGATTTGAGAGAAATCCCTATGCCTTGTCAAAAAACACATTGGTAGAACAGGACCTGGAAAAGCTGGCCATTAAAGTTTCAAATTAGCTGCAAGGCCAGAAAAAATTACTGATTTGGCATTCATAAAATAACAGAGCAGTTATGTTATGATATTAGCATGCTAAAGTCTAAGCCAGGGCTTAAGGAGCAGCAGAGTAAGTTAAATGGAAGACAGCCAAGACTGGATACTATTTACTAGTTGGGGTGTACAAATAAGAGAGATATAGTTGAAAGGCAGTTGGAGGTGTGAATGAGAGTTGGTATGAATTCTTAGGTGAGTGATGGAGATAAAATGTGATTGAAGCCAAACAACATTAAAAAAAAAATAACCTCCACACAAACAGAATCCAAAGTGTTCTTCCATGTTGGGGAGTCAGGGGATGTGGACTGGGCCACATGACCAAAATTCAAACAATGATGAAGGCTCAGTAGTGACACCTCCCAGAGACATTATGAAGCCAGAAATGAGTTTTATATCAGAAAATAAAGGAGAGTGATTGAAGTGCTTCGTTTGGCTGGAAGGACTAGTAGACTGTAGGAATTAAGCTACCCAAAAAGTTGGACTGGATCATGAAACTCTTAACTATTAATTTAAGAGATGAAACAAAATTATTACTAAGGGAGACACTAACTTCAATTATAATCTGTGTATCATGATCTATGAACAAAATACTTGATCTTCACAAGAAACCCACGTGCTACACTCTCACTATTTGAGTTCTATACATGATGGAACTGAGATTTGGAGAAGTTCCATGAAAAGGAACCTTTTATTCACCCCAGTGTTAGAGATGGCTGGCTCCATTATGTGAAGGCTCTGGTGGGGTCTGTGCAGAAACAGCATGTAATGTCTCTAGATAGGGGACCCCACCCCATTCTGTGGCTAGAATGGGTTTATGGATTAGGAAGATTGGCTGAGGAGAGCTCACAGGCTCATCAGCAACCTTGCTCCTCCTCCCCACCACCACCACCTGGGGGTTGAACTCAGGACCTGGGCACAAATCCCTGACCTTCCTTTGCCTCAAGGTTAACACTCTACCACTTGAAAAATCCACTTCTGGATTTTTCTGTTTATGTGGTATTGGGGAATCGAACCCAAGGCGTCATGCATGCATGACACATTCTCAGCCCCATTCAAGATTTTTTTTAACCAAAATATTCCTGTGACTGCATGCAAATACCTGTTATCCTACCTATTCAGGAGGCTGAGATATGAGGACTGCAATTGAAAGCCAGTAAACAGAAAATTCTGTGAGATTCTTATCTCCAATTAATCAGCAAAAAGCCAGAAGTAGAGGTGTGGCTTACATGGTAAAGTGCCAGCCTTGAGCAAAAAAGCCAAGCAACCATGAGAGCCCCTGAGTTGAAGCCCAAATACCAGCACACACACACACACACACACACACACACACACACACACACACACACACACACACACACACACCCTGTAAGATGAAGGTAGACTTGATTAATTTGGAGTAAAAATAATTAGCTATAGGAAGATTCAGTGACTTGTATTTGTTCAGATTCTGAGGTGTATACTATACCACTAAATTTATTATAATATGCAACATTGTTTTCCATAGCCAAGGTATGTGATCAACCCAGATGCCCCTCAGTGGATGAATGGATCAAGAACATGTGGTATAGCTACACAATGGAATTCTACTCATCCATCAGAAAGAATGACATTATAAAGAAACAGAAGGACTTGGAAAGAATTACATTATGTGAATTAAGCCAGATTCAAGGAAACATAGGTTGCATGGTTTACCTCATTTGTGGTAACTAGAATGTGCCTATAAATCTACAATACTACATTGGGACATGATAAATTATACAGAACTCTATGCATTTGCATATGTATCTGCACAGTGCAACCAAAGGAGGATTTTTGTTTTTTGTCAGTCGTGGGGCTTGAACTCTGAGCCAGGGTGCTGTCCCTTAGTTCTTCAGCTCAAGACAAGCACTCTACCACTTGAGCCACAGCACCACTTCCAAAGGAGGATATTCTTAGGCAAGGATCACAAAGGCTCAACAGCTATGTCATATAATCGTATAAAATGATGCTTATCAAAATGAACTTCAAGAAACGGAAATGAGAGGATTTTTTTGTTATTTTGTTTTTTGTTTATTTTTCTACTTTGTCACTATTTTTTACTTCTGAACCAGTTGCATTATATGTAGAGAAATGAGGGAAGAGTATGTGATAGTACCTAAATTATACAATTGTAATCTCTCTGTACATCCCCTTTACAAAACAATAAAAACACTGGGTGGTAAAAAAAATAATAAATTGGGACATGATAAATTATTCAGGTCTCTCATTCACACACAACAAGACCAAAGGAGGATATTTTTAGTAGAGGATTACATAGGCACATAGCTTTGTACATCTGACCATATCTTACCAAAATGAACTTCAGGAGGTGGAAACAAGAGGTGTTTATTTTCTTTGTTGACATTTTTGGTTTTAATTCCCTTTTGGTGAACAAATGCAGCAGTGATACTCACTAGACAGTATGTTGAAAATGAACATATGACTTCTGGGTATGGATGAGAAGGAAAAACTGGAGAGAGCAAGGGAAAGGGGGACATTGTTCAAAAATAAATATACTCTTTATCTGACTTCTGTAACCATAACTCCACTGCATATCACTTTTACAATAACAATAAATAAATTTTTAAAGATAATACAAACATTGTATATTATTTTCATCACCTTTTCCCCAAGACCATTATAAAAATTATGTGGTTTCCAAGTCCTCATTATCTGAAGGTGAATATCTTTCTTTCTCTTTAAAACACATCCTTCTAGAATAATCCATATTCATACCAGTAATGTATTGTGGTGTCTGGTTTTGTTGGAAGAACGTTTGCTTTCTCGAGTACGTACAATGTTCTGAAATGTACTCACTCAAATATTTAAAGAGCTAGTTACAAATATGAAACATGATCAAGTTACTTAAGCAGAAAGACAAGAGGAAATCTAATCAGTACCTGCACCCAGTTTTTAAGCATTAAATGTTTATTTTAAATCACCTTTGTTACCAGCATTTCATTTATATTCACCAACCCTTCTTTATAACACTTTAAAAAGCTTGCCTGGTTCCAAGAATGGTTTTATAAATATAATTCTTCATTCTATTCTCATTATAACAAGAAAGGTCAATAGTCTCAAGGGTAATTTCCTATTGTGAGAGGGATAAAAACTAAAATCAATAAATCTCCAGATTATGAGTCTCACTCTTGGCTATTGTAGCTTGTAAACTTCTATATCCATATGTAGGCGGTTATGTGCATAGTTGCTGCTGGATCTTTCCTAGAATTTATCCACAAAAGTGGTGAAATTTTGTAATGTATCTGGGATTACTTGAAAGTGTTGGTAGAATAGTCTCAGTTTACAAAATGAAGATATAACTGTTTGTTTGGGACAATATTCCAAAGATTATAATACACATTTCCATTGTTAAATAAATAATGTATATTGAGATTCATTGGCAAAGCTTTTGCCTATGTTTGCATGTTTACACTGAGTAATGATAAGTCTAATAGTTCCACCAAATTTAGGAACATCATCACACACATAATAAATTACTTATATGCAATCCTTCCTGAACTTTTAATGAAGGCTGTTTAGTGATTATAATACAGAATAAGTGTCCAAGAGTGGTATTGCTGGATCATATGGTAATTCGATGTTTATTTTTTGAGGCATCTCCGAACTGCTTTATAGAGTGGTTGAGAAAGTTTACATTCCCACAAAAAAAATGTACTAAGGTTTCCTTTTCCCCCAGATTTGTGATGGAATTTGTTATTGTTTGTTTTCTTGCTGATCGCCATTCTAATTGGGATGAAGTGGAATCTCAATACTGCTTTGATTTGCATTTCCTTTCTAGCCAGAGATGTTGAACATTTCCTTTTGTGTCAATTGGCCATTTCTACTTCTCCTGAAAAGTCTATATTTTGCTTGTTTGTCCATTTATTAATTGGATTGTCAATTCTTTGAGGGTTTAGTTTCTTGAGCACTTCATATATTCTGGGTATTAGGTCATTGATGTACAACTGCTAAAGGTTTTCTCCCACTCTGTAGGTTGTTTTAGCTTGTTAAATATGTATTTTGCCATGCAGATACTTCTTAGTTTGATGAAATCTCATTTGTTCTTTGATTTGCGGAGCCTGTGTAACTTAGAAAGTTCCTGTCTTTGCCAATATGTTCTAATGTTTTTCCTACTCCTTCCTGTAGTAGTTAGATGGTTTTAGGTCTTATATGAGGTCAGTAAAGCCACCTGCACAACCATATTCATTGATAGAATATTCACCATAGCGAATATATGGAAACAGCCCAGATGGCCCTCAATGAACAGATGGATCAAAAATGGTGGCATATACACATGAAGGAATTTAACTCATTACTTAGGAAGAAATTAATAGACTGACCTGAAAAAAATGTATGCTAAATAAAGTAAGTCAAGCCCAGAGAGACAAAGAACATTATATTTTTCATTGTGGAAGGTAGAACTAATTTATGGATGTATTAGTAAACCTATTAAGATTATATGTAATTAGGTTTCCCTTATTTGCAATAACTAGCACATGTCTAGGACAAGCAGAAAAGGTCAAAAGCAATGTACATATGACCATATAAGATGATGTTAAGCGAAATGAATCCCAAGATAGTGACACAAATATTTTTTTCTTTCTTGCTATTGTTTCTAACATATTTATAATGTACCATGTAATTTTTTTGTTCCTCCCCTATGGTATAACCCCTGTTTTCACTGTATTTGATGTTGGGGGGGCTGGCATCTTGTATATACATTTTTATAATTTGGGGAGGGGAAGGAAAAAAACAAAATGCTTAAATAGGGATACATGTTCAAACCCATTGTAACAATGAGATGTACAAGACACTATGCTGAAAATGGACTTTACAACTTTGGCGGGGTGAGGGGTTGTAGTTGTGGAGGTAGGAGGGAAGGGGATGGTAATGAGGAAAAACAAAGAAGGAGGCAACAATACTCGATAGGAAATGTACTCATTACCTTGCTCATGTCACTATAACACCTCTGTACAGTATTTTTACAATAAAAATGTGCAAAAAGATTATATGTAATTATATACAAATACATTGACCAAAAGATGTTATTTTCTCAGGGGATAATTCAAAAGGTGTAATTCCTTATAAAGACTAAGTCATATTCCAACAAAATGAATAACAGGAAACTGGTACTGGAAAGGGTGGGTGCAGTTGTGGAGAAAGTGGTACACAAATTAAGAGAAGGGAGATAGATGCAGTCATTACCTTGCTTGTGTAATTGTAACCCCTCTGTATGGTACTTTCACAAAAACTTATTAATAAAAAAAGAAAAAACTCAATGTATTTCCTACAAAAAGAAAATGAGGGGGAGGCAGAAGGGTGGAGATGGGGGAGAACAACAAAAGGGGTGACATCAATAAAGATGCATTGTATCCATAAACTGATTTGTGGAATGGTACCTCCTTTGTACAACTACTTAAAGATAATAAACTTTAAGAACTACTGGAACACTGGAGCCAGATTTTCCAGGTTCAGTTTCTACTTCTGCTATATAAGAGCTGTGTATTCTTGGGCTACATTCCTAACATTTCTGTTTCTCATTTTGTTCTCACTCATAAAGCTGTTGTGAGTACTAAATTCATAAATAAATTTAAGGAGCATCTATATGTAAAGCACAACATGAGATACATTATTTATACAGAAATCTTATTAAATAAGTCTCTAAACCAACAGAATGATAGGTATTAAATATGTGATGTGAATTTCTCTTTGTGTGTGTGTGTATGTGTGTGTGTGTGTTTGTGTGTGTGTTTATGTTGGTACTAGAGCTTGAAATCAAGATTTCCAGATCACTCACAACTGGCACTCTACTACTTGAGCTATACTTCCGCTTCCTGCTTGGTACTAGTTAATTGGAAATATGAGTCTCTCATATTTGTCTGCCCAGGCTGGCTTGATCCTCAAATTTCAGCCACCTGAATAGGTAGGATTATAGATGTAAGCCATCTTCTAACAAATGTGATTTTCTTTAAAAAAAAAAAACAAAAACAAACACACAGAACAAGACAAGGAATCTTTTTTTTTTTTTTTTTTTTTCGGTCGTGGGGCTTGAACTCTGGGCCTGGGCGCTGTCCCTCAGCTCTTCAGCTCAAGGCGAGCGCTCTACCACTTGAGCTACAGCGCCACTTCCGGTTTTCTGGTGGTTTATTGGAGATAGGAGTCTCACGGTCTCTCCTGCCCAGGCTGGCTTTGAACCCCGATCCTCAGATCTCAGCCTCCTGAGTAGCTAGGATTACAGGCGTGAGCCACCAGCGCCCGGCAAGACAAGGAATCTTAAAAATGGCCTCAGCAGTGGACTCACTGCAAACAGATAATTTGTGCTGAGTGTTTTTCTGGGTCTTAAGCCTATAGCAGTAAAGGAAGCAATGAGTAGTATATAACAGATCAGGTGGTAAATTCCAAAGAAACCTACAAGGCAGATCAGGGGACAAAGTATAATGAGGAGGTATAAAATTTAAGTCACAGAAAATAGATAAAATAAGATTTACTCCCTAAAATATACCAACTTGCATTGAGGCCCATTATGTGTCTGAATACAGCAGCAGTAACAACAGCAACACAGTGGGAAATGGCTGGGCAAAACATTAAAAGAGAGCTGAGCGCAGGTGGCTCACGCCTGTAGTCCTAGCTACTCAGGAGGCTGAGATCTGAGGATCACGGTTCAAAGCCAGCTCGAGCAGGAAACTCCATGAGACTCTTATCTCCAATAAAAACCACTAGAAAACCGGAAGTGACGCTGTGGCTCAAGCAGTAGAGTGATGGCCTTAAGCTGAAGAGTGCAGGGAAAGCGCTCAGGCTTAGAGTTCAAGCCCCACGACTGACAAACAAAAAACATTAAAAGAGAGTAAAAGAAATGAAAACAAAGTAAGATTAAGCAAGGGTGAAAGCTAATATGGAAAAAATAAATATTCTCCCTTGCTGAATTTTTTTTGAGATTTTTAAATTTTTTATTGCAAAGATACTGTACAAGAGGAGTTACAGTTACATGAGTAAGGTAATGAGTACATTTCCTGTCAAGCATTGGTACCTCCTCTGTTTTTCCCCTACCATCCCTTCCCATCCTCCCAACTCCTCCCTCCCCCGTGAAGTTGTATAGTTCATTTTCAACATAGTTTCTAGTACATCTCATAGTTACAATGGGTCAGCCTATATCCTTATTTCTTGCTGAATATTTTCTATCATAGATCCACAAGGAGAAAAGTAGAACCACAGTTGCATAGAATGAAGTGGGACTCTAGTAGATGACCCCAGTACCTATTGAAAATTCAGCTATAGGATGAACTCACTATTCACAAATCAGCTGAGAACAAGGAGCTTGATTCCTTGCCCAAATGCTGTTGGAAGGCAGTGATGGAAATCCAAATCCCTTTACTAAACTTCATAATAAGGGTGTTTGTTGACTACCAAGGCAACAACTCAGCTCACCACAGTTTAGGCCCAGCATTTAAAAATAAAGCTTCAGAGAAAGACATCATAGTTTACAGGAACAACATAGGAAAAAAAATCTACTAATAGCTCAAGAAATCAAGAAAATAAACTTCCAACTGCACAGTTGTACAAGCAAAAATATTGCTCCACTCTTGGGCTATAATTCTTTCTCTATAGCATATGAATTGATATTCAAATGACGATTCTAAATGTAAAAATAAAGTTAAATATAGTCATAATTGCTTGCTTTATAGCCTGTCTGATACATTAAGCAGTAGTGGAATAATTTTATCTAGCCACAGCCAAGCCATATGTGTTCTGAATGTATAAAATTTTCATATAATGGTCAAAATTGGAAATGTCTTCTATAAGTTAGAGATCTTCATAAATACCAGGCTGTACATAAAAAACCAGGCTTACCAGTAATAAAAAATAGAGAATTATTTGATCTATTGCAATACCCTAAAAATAACATAGGTTTTTTTTTTTTTTTGGTCAGTCGTGGGGCTTGAATTCTGGGCCTGGACATTGTCCCTGAGCTCTTCAGCTCAAGGCTAGTGCTCTACTACTTGAGCCACAGTACACCTTCTAGTTTTCTAGTGGTTTATTGGAGATAAGAGTCTCATGAACTTTCTTGCCTGAGCTGGCTTTGAACCACGATCCTCAAATCTTAGCCTCCAGAGTAGTTAGGATTACAGGCATGAGCCACTGGTGCCTGGCTCATAGTTAATTATTGTTAAGGAACGGGAGGGCATTTTGCATCCCATGGGAAAGAAACATAGGATGGCTGCCTTGGTTTGACAATTACTGAAGTTGATTCCTATACCCTTCATCTCTGTCCTTAAGCTCACCCATCCTGACCTCCATCACACCACATAGTCATAGCTGGGAACTAATTTGCTGTGTGAAAGGCCTGCAGGGCTTGTACAGAAGGTGTGAGAAGGGCATGGGAACTTAAGCTAAACCTTTACAATCAGAATCATTCATCCTGCTCAAATATTTTTCAGCATTATCCACTGAATGATTGACCTCAGAATTTGTAGGCAACAATTATTTTCAAAGTATCTTTTTCCAAGGATACCACAGTGGTCAGTTTTGCAGAGATTGCTTGCTGAAGACATATAGGTCAGTGTCTCGTACAACTCCAATGCACCTTCTATGAACAAATAGGAGTTAATACATCTGATGTTTCATAGAAACTGAGAACCTTCAGTAAGTTCATCATGATGGATTTTTTTTAACTGGTGCAGTATTATTTTAATACTCTTTCCTTTTCTCACATATATATTAAGAATATTTTCTTCTATAGTTTTACCCATACATCTAGTCACTGTTTCTGAAGTACATGGAAGAAGGCTCAAAATTTGTCATTGCTTTATCTTGAATGTAGTCACTAAATGTAGGAAACAAGAATGAAAGACCAAGGTAAAGTTGGGTAGTGTGCAACAGAGCATACCATGCTAGAATATTCCCAGCCTATATCACCATTTGGCATCAGGGAGTTACAAGGGAATCCAGTATACAAGGTCAGGCAAGTAGCCCACAAGTTGAACAAGTAGGTACTAAACAAAGAAATTAAGGAGTAGACCAAAATTAGGAAATAGCCAAAGGAAAAACAGAAGATACAGGTCAAAACAATACTGCAGGGCCTTTCCTTTCAATCAGTCAAATTTCTCATTTTGGTAGCTGACAAATATATTTCTGAGCTTTGGTTATTTCTCCTTTTCTTGGTATGAAAACTAGTCTTCTGTGAGACAGTGCAGTTGGCACAGGGAACTGAGCAGCTAGCATCTTTGTGGGGACTTTTGAGAAGATTATCCATTTTCATAAATCATTCTCAAATTGCTCTCTCTATTTTAAAGAGTAAAGAGTCTCCTGAGAATGTATTTGATCATCAAGACATTTTTTCCTGATGTTTTGTGCTTAGAATGAATAAAAGTTAACGGGAAGTTGATTAAGGTTGACAGTTTACTATGAATGTCAGTGTACTGAAAACTAAGCTGCAGAATTCTATTTAACAGCAGAAAGCAATGGGACAATAGAACTAACCTATGGTGTCCCTTCTCAGTGACAACCCTCCTGGGAAAAGCTTTGTTAGAATCTGTTTATCATGTGCCCTGGGCTCGTTGATGATTTTCTTTCGGAGCTTTGTTTTGGGCTCTAGAAACATGTTCAGGATATAATTTTACTCATGACATCTGCTATGGGGTTTCAAAGCCACAAAGCAGGCACCTTTAATGATTCAAAGTTCACAGCTTTATCAACAGCAAGACTGCTCACAATCAGAGTCAACATGCCATCCACACATGTTATTTGATGTGATTGTGAATGGAACTGATGACTACCACATTCACATGGTACTGTCCCCCATGATCTGTTTTCAAACACTAATTAGCAAATCCTCTCTGGACCAATGTGCAGAAATACTATAGCACTATAGTTGGTTGGTGTGACAAGCAGGTGTGTTAAATGACTGCTGACTTTCTCTACTCACCATTTTGTTGTCCTTCAACTCTCTCCATTGGCCTCAACTCATGACTTCCAGAGGCTTGAGTATTTAATGTCAAAAGGAAAAACCATGTGCAATATGTCATTTGGATGTAGCAATTCTGAAATGTGTATTCAGTATTCACAGTCCAATGAGATGCTTTGTACAAAAATGCCTGGTGATAATGTATCCTAGATAATGTGTCTTCCTTGGCAATTCATAACTAATGTTACCATAGTTCTGAGTCTTTCTACAGTATGGGTCTCTTTGATAATATGTATCACATGAGACTGGGATTTCAGGAAAGTGTAGATTTTGAAAACTGGGGAAGTAGGAAGGGGTGAAGAAGAATGGGTAGATGATGATTTGAAATGTCAGGCAATTGTAAGGGAAATGCAGAGTTGAATGAAATTCACTTGTCTTCTCACGTGTTCAGAACAAGTAATGGTTCCTTGAAAACTGGAAAACCTTGTACAGAGATTTGAGGTTGACTTCTGACTCTGATAACTAATTCACTGAATTGCACTGAGTAGTCTCCTCTCTCTGGACTTCTTTTCCTCATTGGTAAGTCAGGTTAGGTTTCATTTTGATATCTAAAACATTGTTCAAAATTTAAAAAGCCCAAACACTGAAATGTCTTTTTTCATGTCTTATATAAATTTTATAGTCTTACATATAAATTAATGTTTTATGGGTATAGAAAAGCTTTTTAAATGATTTTAACATTAATAAAAGAGCAAGTCACCTTGCTAAGCATAGTATCAGTATTTCCCTTGGCAACTTTATCCATCAACCAAACTATGAGCTTCACATTGCAGCACTAGAATGCTGTACATGGCTCACTTTTAGGGACACAGTGACATTCACAGAACTTACAGAGATGAATGCATTGAGAGAGCATGAATTTAATGTTTTACAGAGAGATCCAGAATCCCAGCAGCAACTTTGTTAGTATGTTTTATCCTGGCAGTATCTAGATGGGAAGTCACAGAAGCACTAGTTCTTGGGGTCCAAACTAAAATATTTGGAAGCTAGGAACCCTGATACTCCCCAAAGGAAAAAGTTAGTTTTGGTGTTGGCAAGGTCACATCCTGAAGCCAGCAGCAACTGCTTTCCCTAAGCATGGATCCCACTCTTCTGGAAGAGATGTCATAGCTGGTCAGTCTCTTTGCTAATCTGCATTTCATCTCCATTATGAATATAGACTTCTGTAATGAAGTTTCACTCTGGGTGTGGCTGGAAGGAAGTCTACCTCCCTTAAAGTTTTTTTCTTTCTTTACTATCCCTGAACTCTTCCATTATATTTTGTTTATGGTTAACTATAAGAAAACACCTCAGCCTCCCTTTCTGATAGCCAAAATCTTTGTGATGGAGGAAATTTATTGTGACCCTCATGAACCAACCCTACATAATATATTTTTGCTGTTTTCTAGAAGAAACTGACTGAAGGTCCTTTTTAAATCACAAATTCTTTGCTTACCTATGTTTAAATGTGATGACATATGTTCAGCACTTTGCTTCAAGTCTGTCACTTCATATTTAATTAATGTAAATCTAAAAAAGAAAACAGAAATGCAAATAAGTAAACAATACACACCAGCAGAATTTACAGGTATAAGATTAAAGTTTTGCTCAACTCAAACTATTAGCAAATAAGACACTTTCTGAAAAATGAGTTATTTATCAGTAAACTTAATCTAGTGAATAATTGCAAGGAATGAATTCAATTTGTTCTGAGGAATAAACTAAAAGGAAGAAATTAAAATTGCAAGGAACATATTAAATCAATTTATAATTTGTAAAATAAAAAGCATGTCAAACATATTGTTGGTATGGTTATTACGTTGGTGTTAGCTTATTTAAAATTTTGCTGCTTAAAAGTGTAAATATAGGAAAGATTTCTAAAGTGTAGATAGTCCTAGGAAGTTGAAAATGATGAGAAAAATCCATCTTTATCATCCCCCAAATCTGCCCAACTCATAGCCTATTGAATTGTCAGTTCTGTGGCCTTTGTTGCTCTTTCTGGTATACACTTACCAGTAGGATGAAAACAAGTGAACTATGTGATCTATGGGTGGCCTTGTTATTAGACTGTGATGGATGTGGCTGTTAAACATTGGGGAAAAAAAAGATTTGCAGCTTGCAGTGCTATGGGGAGCTGCTTTCTCTGTGTCTTTACCCAGTGAAATGATACAAAGCAAACTAGGCTGCTGAATAATTTCATGAAATTGTACCCTGGAGGGCTACAATATACAGGAAGGAGGTCTTTTGTGTACAAGTACCCATTTAAGAAACTACAATGGAAAATGAATACATCTGTTGCTGGACGCTTACCTGCAATTACCTTTGGTTGAAATTTCCAAATGTTGAACATAATGAAAATTCCCTAGATAGAAAAAAATGTCCCTGGTTAGCTTCAGTAGCTACTCATTATTTTCTAAATGTTCTTACCAGGCAAACTCAGCAAAAAGAAACTCCTTTTGTGAAACTATTACCTGCAAAGCACTGGGGCAGGTTGGCCAGTCTGTTACAGGCTGTAATTTCTCCAAAGAGCCTCATATTTTGGGGTGGGTAGGGTGGAGTTACTCCTCACCTGTATAAGCCCTTCATTAGCATGTGCTTGATTAGCTGGAACCCTCACGTCAATCTCCTAAACCAGAGTTAATTGGTGAGGGAGACAGCTTCAGGTGGACAATTAGGATTTGCTTTCTCAAGAGAGGTGTTAAATAGTTTATACAGCATTACACTATATATCATGCTTTACAACCCCTCATTAGCCCACACAATAAGCCAGCTGAGAGTGCCAAGCTATTACCCTCCTGTGATATTGAAGGGAAACTAAGTAAGAAAAGAGGTTGCCCTTGGCTACAACCTGTGTTATAGGTAAAAGCAGAACTCATGCTTATTTTACTCTTAAACCATGTGCAAAGGCTTTAAACACCAAGTCAGTGTTCAAATGCTCCCAAAGAGCTGGTTTTAAAGCTCCTTCTTTCTTGCAACTCTTTCCTTGAATATTTTGTTGGAGTTTCTCCCTGTCATAGTCCAGAATTGGTTCCTCAGGGACATTTCCAGAAAACTCCTGAACTCCTATTGCTGTATCTGCCATCGTCACGCAGGTTGTAGGCCAAGGTTTTTGCTTAGCCTAGATTTTTGTTTTGTTGATCCTACCTTTGAGGAACTCCAGGTATCTTGGGTATTATCCTCTATATTTCTTTTTGGCACATTGTCTCTTCATTTGGTTACCACATTCCTTCCTTACTGTAGTCAGAAGTCTTCTGCTTCCTTGACTTCTCTCCTTTGACCTCTTCAGTGGTTTTGAAAGAAGTAGCTTGAGGAACAACTGCAGCTGTCTTTTGAAACATTTCTGTCACTTTCTTATCGTTGTCACATGAAAAACTGATTTTAAAATAGGTGCTTCAGATAAACAACCACAAAATATTGACAGACAAATCTAAATGTCAATGATAAGTCTACATTTAGTGTGATAATTCAGCAGAATTTAAGTGAACATACTAAAGACATGTAAATGAAACCCTGCTGTATATCATATCTAAAACAACAATAAAGTAAATTAGAAAAAATAAAGACAGAGAAGTATGGAAAAGCAATTTCAAATAAAATATTAAGTGAAAAGAGATAAATGCACAATGCATTGGTTATTATGGTCCAATGGACTCATTTACCTAGAGACAAAGATTGAGATACAATATGTGAAATGAGAATATAAATATTAAGGATCACGAAATTACTGGAATTAATAAATACAAAACAGTTCGAGGGCTAGGAATATGGCTTACTTGCTAGTATTTATCTAGCAAATGTGAGAATGAGTTCAAATTTTAGTATCACCAAATAACAAAAAAGCAAAAAACAAAAAATACTTCTGCACACCTTTTTAAATAATACTTGGTTTTAGCCCCAACTCTAATTACCTCTCTTCTTTCCTTCTGAAATGATTAGTACTTTAGTCACATGGCTTCTTGGACTTGAAACTGAGATTTCTTTTTTCCAGTTCTCCATTTGGAAGATCTAATATTTCATTAAGGAAACAAATGATCAAGACAGAAAATGAGTTGCCATAAGGGAAAGGTTACTTAAACTCGTAAATATGATATCTAATTATTTTTATTTAATAATTCAGAGTACAAGTCTTTAAGTATATTGACCAAATTTCAAAGTTGTCTAAAAGAGAAAGAAATTCTGTTGCCTTTTTATTTTCCTTTCCATTTAGAAGTCTACACACTGTGAATTAAACAGAGCCCAGAAACAGAAAGCCAACTGTACCACTCCTGTAAGAAGTTCTATGAGTTTTATCCTATGGACTGGACTGGAGGCACGGCTCAAGTGGTAGAAGCTAGCCAAGAGCAAGAACAATATAAATGTTTGGGAATGTTGCAATAGGAAAGAAATGTGTGTGAACAAAACCAGGGCTTCACTTTTCCAGAGGAAAATGGAATAAAATACTTTAGAACTAACTTATCACGTATTCTATTTTTGTTTCTTATACTTCTCTCCTACCAGTCTTCTCTGGTCTACAGTTTGGTGTCTGGACATTTTGTCAAGTTTCTCCTGACAATCACAGTCAGATACTGTTACTTCTTGCTTCTCCGACTTAAAGGCAGGGAATCAAAGCATTTCAGGCAGTAAGTCTGATGGGGAGAAGTAAGCTGTTTGATCATCTCTAAGTTGAAAATAGGCACAAGGCAAAACTGCCTGGGTCTTAAGCTTTTTCAGAACTTTTGCAGATTCCAGCCTTGAATCTGCTTTCACTGGATTATTCATTCTGAGACTTCAAGAAAGACTCATGTCAAAAATCCAGTACCTCAGTGTCAGAGCTAAAACCTGCCCTGAGCTGAAAATGGAATCGTTCAATGTGGCATACAGGTTTATTAAAGATTCTGCTTTCTTTACAACAGTCTGTTAACAGCTCTAATGTCTTTAACATGTGCAGCCTACTGACTTTTAAGTAACGTTTTATTGAAGTAACTGCCATGCTTATTAGGCCATAAGATTTACGCTTCATTTTCAGTCCTGAATATGAAGGAGGAGGAAGCCTTCCTTTAAATGGTAAGGTGGGAACACTCTGCGATAAGAGATGTTCAGTGTCAGTAAGAACATATGGGGTTCAGTGAGTTAGGAAGAGAAGCAGCAGGTCTCTCTGGACTTGAGGTGAGCCCAGAGGTCACAGAGAAACAATCACATCTTCATGAATGGGACTGAAATTTAAAAGAAAAATATTTGCAGATGTGGCCAATGTGTATGGCTTATATCATGACGGAACTATTTATACCATCAGGTACATAATTAATTTCAATGCGTATAAGATTTCACACAAATGAACTTACTGAGGACCATTCAGGACTGACTCCTGAATGTAATGTGATGATGTTTACTTAAGGCATTTTGGAAAAATTGCAATTGTCCGCATGTATCCTCTCTCTGTTGTTCGTTCTCCAAGACACAAAGGGTAATGCCATGGGTATATAGCTATGCAAAATAAGTCCACCTGAAAATTTATTTTAAAAAATATATCAAGAAGGAGTAATTAGCATTCACTTGAAGTTTGGCTTGATTAAAAAATAATGTCAAACATGAGAAAATATTAGTGCGTTTCCAATAAAACTTGATTCTGTAGTACATGTACTAGGAATCTGTTTGTGAACAGCCGAATATTAGTACAATTTTTCGGTTGCTTTCCCTTGTTGCTGAGGAGACAGTTATTTTATGTATAAATGTGAGTTTATTTAATAAGGGAAAATGTTTCAACATAGCCAGTTATTAATGAGCTCAGTGTGGCAAGGAAGGAAATGAAATCTGCCAATGGTTCTACAAAAGATTATAGAATGGACAAGGAAAACTTTTTAAGAGAAGGCATAAATATGAGTCCTCCTGACCATAGTTTTATGACTGTGGAAACCTTCATGTTTCTCATCTTATTTTTCAAGAAGTGGCTCCAAAACCAGCTAAAAAACCCAAACAAAAGACATGGCTTTCTAATAACTTTTCTGGACAAGAGATAAAACATTCTTGATCATTTATGGTAAAAAGCTAAAAGACAGGTAAGAAGCAACAGTTCATTAGGGGCCAGTACTATTGCTTCTGCTTTTGAGAGCACATCTTTTCCTTTCTGAGAAAGACTGTGACTGTCTGTCACAGCCTTGGGCTTGAATTACCAGTTTTTCAGCTCTGCAGAGACTTTCAGAAATGAACTAATATATTCACAACAGGAGGAAAGTGCCAACAGAAACAGATCTTGAATTGATTCCCAAAACAGAATGACAAAAAAATCTACCAGACCACACACATTCAGCTGCATTCAGCCCAGAGCATACACTTGTTTTGCTTTATCCACCTATCAGCAGACTAGGAGCTCTTCATGTGAGGACCCGGTTTCTTCTACCACTTAATTAAATTTTAAACTTAGCTCAGCAACTTAGAATTTGTGTTGGTAATAAGCATATATTTCTTCCAAGTAATTTAGTCTCTGAGGGATGTTTCCTTCAAGTCTCCGAGGGATGTTGCCTTTAAGAAAAAGTGAGAGGGGTGGGAGTAGGTAAGAAGTAGGACAAACAAGAAAGTTTATGCTCTAAAACTGCACACTGGTTCATATAGATCATTCATATAGATCATTGTATGTTTTTCAAATGCAAAGATATTTTAACTTTTAATTCAAAGGCAATTTTCCCTTAAACTGTGTAAATATTACTGAAACTAAAGTACTCAAGTAAGACAGCCTCTTGCAAAAAGCCTGGAAAGTCAATACAAATTTAATCAATTAGTTTGCTGGTTTATGGAAATAGAATCTTTAAAGAGCACAAAAATCACTGAGCTGATATCAACTGAGAAAAATTTTAATGTTCAGATTATATTCCCTGAATATAACCAGAGCAAGCAAGAAAAGTACACTCTCAAATCACCAAAATTGGGACTGCCTTGCCTAAAATCTCATCATTACACAGAGAAAAAATGAAATGGTTTAAATACTGAAAACATCTGTGGCTGGGGCTAGGAAGTTGGCTCTGTAGTTCGATTCCTCAGCACCACGTAAGCAGAAAAAAGCTAGAAGTGGTGCTGTGGCTCAAATAGTAGGGTGCTAGCCTTGAGCTGAAGAGCTGAGGGACAGTGCTCAGGCCCAGAGTTCAGCCCCCCACGACGACCAAAAAAAAAAAGATCTGTGGTATCTTTAATTTCTTATGAATCGAAGATACACTCCATGTAGATGCAATTGATAGAAGGCTAAAAATGATTGGTGGTTATAAACTTCCAACATTTTAGAACATCTATTCTGAGAGGTTTCAACCTTTGTTAATGCTTTAGTCCCAACACCTTTAATAAAATCAAGGTGATAGACCATGAAAACATTTACTTCAGAATTAGGAGCAAATCTGATCCTATTGTTGAAAGATGGCCTGGGGCATGTGTGTAAATGTTCTGTGGGAAGATGGCAAGAAAGTGGTGGAGGTATGCAGGAGTTCTGAGTGCTGCACAGGACCTTGTGCTTCCTCAAAACACAGTATGACTTTGAGATTTTAAACCAGCTAAAATTAGGGAAGAAGCTGGAGAGAAAATCATATGCAAATCATAGGAATGAGAGTGTTAGCCAAAGGTGAAGTAATTTTCTCATAGATTTTGTTCTGCTTTTAAGCAAAATGTGTTTTCATAAATTAGTGCCTTGTAGCATAAAGGAGTGTTAAACATGAGCATGAAATTATTTCACACCAAAGTTCACAATTTATGGTTCACCTACCACCAAGACCAGACTCCAAATGCAAACAGGCAATTTCGCAGCTAACTTAAACACTGATTGTTAAATGACATCACCTTTTCAGATTTCCACATAGCATATTCCATAAAAACAATAGGAAACAGTATTGCAACTCTCTGGAATAAGGGGATAATAAATCATTTTGAGACTAACAGATTATGTAGATGACTATGCTACTGAAATGCTAAGAAAAAGTCTAATCCATGTCCATTATCATGTTCTAACTTGATATTTTTGACTAAATCTCGAGAAAATATCAGAGCACATTTTTTCATGATGTTATGAGTAGTGCTTATTTCTGAACTTATTAGTTTTCTGCTTTCTGAAAAAGTTTGACTTACACAATAGTGGTTTTTTAAACAAATAATTGTACTGTGAGGATTGCAGAATATTAAATACTTGGATATTTCTCAATTGTGATTATTTTAGAGGGGAATTAAGTATGAATGTTGCACCAGTACAAATAAAGTGATGGAATAGTAGGGATGCTACACTCTTCTAGAGCTTAGAATTGCTATTTTGTTGTATCAATTTAACTCCCAAATCTGTGGAAACATTTGTTCTAGCATGACAAAAAATTGTTTTTATTTCTTTTTTACTTTATCTCTTATAATTATTTGTTATTATTAATGCCAATTAAGTATAATTGTATAATATATTATCTGAAAAAAATGAATTATATGCCAATAAAATATTATTTGAAAGGAACAAAATAGTGTTTATTTTTTGGTTTTAAATAGTCAAAATGTGAGAGATGGTTCCAAATTTGAAGTCTAAGTAGATGCTTCAGAGTGGACATAAACAAGTAGAAACTACTGCCTGTTCATAAATCTCATTTTTGATCACTCCAGTTCCATATGATTTAATGGTAAATTATGTAATCCTATTGGGATATAGGATCTAGTATAACGTCTAATATATAGATGTTATATGTGCAATTTATTGTTTTTGTTTTAGGCTTGTGCTGGTCCTGTGGCTTGAACTCAGCGACTGGACACTATGGCTCAGTTTTGGGATTTTTTTTTTAGTCCTACTTCTGGCTTTTTAGTGGTTAATTGGTATTAACTATCCTTTTATGGACTTTTCTGCCCCAGCTGGCTTCAAAACTTGATCCTCACTCAGATCTCAGACTCCTGAGTAGCTAGGATTACAGGTGTTAGCCACTAGTGCCCATCAATAAATACAATTTCAAGTCAACTTAAGGTAATAATATATTGAGCAAATCCCATTTTAGATGAGTAACTATTTTAAAAATGTGTAGCCTATAATCCCTCTGTACTGTATCCTTACAATAAAAAACATATTTAAAAAATGTGCCACCTGGTCTAAACATTCACACAGTGAGAACAAAGGAGGATATTCTTAGGAGAGGATTGCAAGGCTCAATAGCTATGTGCACATGATCATATAAAATGATGTTTATAGAAATGAACTCCAAGAAATGGAAGCCAGAGGATTTTTTGTAATGTTTATGGTTCTTTTTCCCTCCTTTGCCCCCTTTTTTTTGGCTTGTTCCCTTCTGTTGCTATTTTTGATTTCTGTACCCTTTGTCTTGTATATAAGTTTATCTTATTTGGAGAGGGGTAGGGAAAGCACAGAAATGGTGGGACAATTAGGTGACCCAATTCAGCAGTGAAACCCATGAAATGAACTATACGACTGTTGGAGAGGGAAGTCTGGAGGGGAAAACCTGGGAGAGAATAAGGGAAGGGGTGACACTGTTTAAAGGAAATGTACTCATTACCTGACTTATGTAACTGTAAGCCCTCTGTAATCACTTTTACAATAAAATTAAAAAAATAAAAATTGTTGAGAAATTTTCATTAAATCATAATCATTTTTATAAAGTTACAAAATGTGAAAATTTGGTCTATTAATCACAAAGATTTTTCCTTTCATCATTATAACCATTCTATAGTTTAAAGATTATATATATTTGTTTGTGTGTAAAGTTATATTGTTTGCTGTATTTATGTATGTAAGGAAATAGTCCTTTGGATTTATCTGAAAATTCAGTATTTGTTGGCTCTAAGTTTATTGTATATGAGAGTGATTTGGGATGTTGGGACTAACAAAAGCTCTTAAAACCAAATTGCTTTCACAAACTACTGGAACCTTGGCAATCTATTTTACTGTTTGTCATATTAAGGCATTTGAAAGAGACTCAAAATCAAAGACTGATGAAGATTTAATGATTAAGAATTGTAACATGTTCTTCATTATTCCAACACCCATGTCTTAATTTCTAAAGACTTACATTTCTCTATCTGACATAGGTGTGTATGTGTGTGTGTGTGTGTGCACATGTGTGCACATGTGCATCTGTCTTTGAACTCAAGGCCTCACACTTGCTAAGCAGGTGCTCTGTTACTCAAGCCACACCTCCAATCCTTTTTATTTTATTTTTTGTAGGTCATGGGGCTTGAACTGTGGGCTTGGGCACTGTCCTTGCGCTCTTCAGCGCCAGGCTAACATTCTACCACTTGCACCACAGCGCCACTTCTGGTTTTCTGGTGATTTATTGGAGATAAAAGTCTTATGGACTTTCCTGCCCAAGGTGGCTTTGAACCCCAATCCTTAGATCTCAGCTTCCTGAGTAGCTAGGATTATAGGTGTGAGCCACTAGTGCCTGGCTCCAACCCTCTTTTATGAGGGGGTATTTTTGAGGTAGTCTTACTTTCTACCCTGGCATGCATGTGGAGTGTGATCCACCTATTTTAGTCTTCCCATTGTATCTATGATGACGTGGCATGTGCCATTAAGACTAGCTCATTTCATTGAGATGGAGTCTCTTGGAGTTTTCTGCCTAGGCTGTGTTTGAACTTTGATCTTCTCATTCTCAGCTTCCTAAGTAGCTAAAATTGCAGGTAAGAGCCTTTAGCACTTGGCTTTTTGCCTTTTGAAATTATAGAGACACACATACATTTGAGAAGCATCCAGTTTCCATCTCAGGTGTGCAGATGAGCTCATTGAGACAGGCAGTCCAATGGCAGATCGCAAGTATCAGCTCCCAGTCATGACTTGCACAGTAAAATCACTCCAGTCATCTTTTTAACTCCCAGTAACCCCTCTCTCCACTACATTACAGACCAGTTAAATCAGTTTCTCTGAGGTGATACAAAGTACTGTGTTTTCTAAAGCTCCCGGGATATTTCAATATATAGTCTAGTTAGCAAGAGAGCACTTGAAGGCTGGTTCACAGAGACTTTGGGTTTTTTGGGTTAAACCGTAGTCCTTAGGTTATGCTATTCAAGAAGAGTTTTTTAGGGAATAAGAACATAGAGGAGTTTATTATTTTGTCATCTTACACAGATTGCACTGATGAACTCCTACATATCATTTTTGCCTGTTCTTTGTCTATTTCATTATCTATAAAGGTGGAATTTAACATGAGGATTTAGGACATCTCAGTGATATTATTCAAGAAGACTGACAAGAAAAAGATGGAGAAAGAGGAGGAGGACGAAGAGGAGGAGGAGGAGGAGGATTAGGAGGAGGAGGAGAAGAAGGAGGAGGAGGAGAAAGGAGTGAAAAAAGGAGAAAGAAGTGGAAGTAGGCCAGTGGGCCTCAGAACAGATGCAAAATTTCATTTCCAAATCTAAATTAAAATAAGCCCCTAGATAGTGCTGGGGAACCTGAATGGTTGGAAGAATTCTTTTATAAAGTTTTCTAATAAAAAGACTATACTGTGTTTTGCAAACTTCTTTGGGATGACTAAGCCATGTTTGCTAGACTGGGTTTTCCAAAGTGCTGGCAAACTATTCTTTCAGTTATTTTTCTTTCAATACTGTTTTACATGCTAATCGTCTCCATGGATTATAGGTTTCCTTTAACAGCAAAAGACCAGAAAAATTTGTTAAGGAAACTTGGGATAGTGCCACCTGCCTCAGTAAGCCAGCTTCAAATCACAAACATCCTTATCCTCCAAAGTGGAAACACAAGGAGTGTCTGCTGACTATCTCTGTTCTATTCATTGTGCCTAGTCAGGTACCAAATGCAAGTTTCTAAGAGTTCCAATTAGGTCTGTAGTAAAGTACTTATCTAGAATGTGCAAAAAATCTTAGGTTTAACTGCTAGTACCTTAAAAAGAGACAATAGGTATTATTAGTAATCCCTGTGGCTTCTTAACTTCAATTCACCCCCTCTGAAAATCTGATCCCAGAAACCAACCTGAAACCTTTATTACAGATCAGAATGCAGAGTTGATACAACAGCCTAGAGTGCCTGTCCCAATACAAGACAACTTGCTTTTAGATGTAGCAATACATCAAAGGAACACAGCTCCATATTGTAGTACTTAGACATTTACGTGATTTTGAGGCATATTTTGAGTTAACACAATGATGAGTTTGAGACTTTAAATCACACAGCATAGCGATCTGCTTCTGCTTCTCTATTCAGCCCAGAGCTTCCATAGAATAACTTGGTCATTAGCTATTCATGTACATTCTGTCATCTATAGCTTGAGAATCTCATAGAGTACACTAGAATTGTGGAGACAAAAGTCTGCTTGGAAAGTAGGCATGGGGAAAACTTGAGTCTTGGCCAAGAGGAAGAGGTGAGAGTAAATGACTCCTCTGAAATATCCATCCTGAGGGAGGAGGACTTCTCCTTCCAGAGGCCAGAACATAAAAATATGCAAAATAATTCAGCTTAGACTAATATAGAGTATATATATTTAAATAAATAATAAGAAGGAAATGTATGTCATAGAAGTCGAGATGGAAGGCTACTTCTCTGGGCAAGGAGCTGACAATGAAGAGGAATTCTTTATAAAGTATAGCAATATTTTACTTTTTATTCAATAGTGTCTTTCTTATTAGTCTTTTTTTTTTCTTTGATTGGTTGTGGGACCTAAACTCTGGGCCTGGACACTGTCCCTCAGCTCTTCAGCTCAAGGCTAGCTCTCTACCACTTGAGCCATAGCACCACTTCTGGCTTTTTCTGCTTATGTGGTGCTTAGGAATTGAACCCAGGGCCTCATTCATGCAAGGCAAGCACTTTACCATCAAGCCACCTTCCCAGCCCCATTATTATTATTTATGCATATATATTTTACAAATTTTAGAGACTTGAACTCAGGTCTTGTGCTCTTGCTTGGATTTTTGCTCAAGGCTGGAGCTCTATCACTTGAATCACCCCTCCACTTCCAGACTTTTACTGGCTAATTGGAGATGAGAGCCTTCCATATGTGTCTGCCTATTCTGGCTTAAAACCATGATGTTCAGATCACAGACTCCTGAATAACTAGGATTACATGGTTGAGCCACCAGTGGCAGACTTATAAATTTGTCTTTATGTCAGATATATTCTACAATTTATTTCAGAAAAATACGGCAGAGTTGAATTAGACTGTAAAGTATAACAATTTATATATTTATAAATGAGTTATCTACTATTTATTTCATATCTTTTATTTCAATGATGTCCTGTATTTGTACATGTATTAGTTATGTATCCATTACATTAAACATGTAAACATATTTAAAAAACAGAGGAGTGCACTCAAGGGATGAAGACAAACATGACCAGGGAGCACTCACTAAAGATCCTTTCTTTGTTATCAGCGCTACTCCTGGAAAGCAACATCCGGACAGATAATACCATGGCATCTCTATTGACACAAAAACTCTTGTCACTGGTGGAGAGTTGAATGGGCAGAAAAGAGCCATTTAATCATTCCATCTGCCCAGTTTTACAAATGTTTCCCCCTGCCCCCCAGGGAAGTTTTCCATTATTTGAACTTCTCTTCACAGAATTACAAAGGAGGGGGTAACAATGCTGGATAGGAAATGGACTCATTACCTTACTCATGTAACTGTAACACCTCTGTACAGTATCTTTACCATAAATTTTTTTAAAAAGCAAAAAGAAAAGAATTTATAGCCCTTCCCCCAGTACTGCTAGTTTTTTTAATTTAATTTAATTTTTTTATTGTGAAAATACTGTACAGAGGGTTTACAATTACATGGGCAAGATAACGAGTACATTTCTCATCAAGCATTGTAGCCTCCTCCTTTGTTTCCCCTTCCCATCCCACCCTCCCTGCCCACCCAACCCTTCTCTTCCCCCCCACTTTCCACCAAAGTTGTAAAGTTCGTTTTCGACATAACCAAACGACTTGTACGTCTCATTGTTGCAATGGGTCCACCTGTAACCCTATTTAAACGATTTGTTTTTTCCCCGGAACCAACTCAGATGCCCCTCAGTAGATGAATGGATCAAGAAAATGTGGTATATATACACAATGGAATTCTATGCCTCCATCAGTACTGCTAGTTTTTAGACAATTATACCTGCAAAAGCCATGTTTGAAGTTGGCTGGAAGATTTGGCCTAGAAGTAAGGGAGGAATAAAAATATTGGGCTATGCTCCTAATCTCTTCCTTAGGAATTTACAGAAAAACATGTCTCTACCAGAGCTGTTACATAGTATGTGGATCATGCCCATAGTGAATGATACCGAAATGATATCAACAGTAAAAACATTTTAACTTAATGCAAACTGTCTTAGAATTTGTGCTATTAATACATTTCTGTTTTGCTAATATGGGTACAGTCATGGCAAGTAGAATTGTACTTAATTTCATGTTATCCTAAAGTATAGGAGATTCTGGACTGGAAGGTGACTCAGTGGTAGAGTGCTTGCTTTGAGCTGAAGAGCTGAGGGACAGTGCCCAGGCCCAAAGTTCAAGGCTCATGACCATCAAAAAAAATTAGGAGGTGCATAAGGAAACAGTATTTTCCCCCCATTTTATTTAACACCAGTCACCAGAAGGAAAATGAAAGGGTATATATAGCTGTAAAAAAAGTTTCCTAATGGGTTGTTTTTGTTCTTAATTTTCTAATTCTGTTTTATATTGCTCCTAATTTTCTAGTTTTCTAAATTTATTGTCTCACACATGCAACTTTTGGTTTCACACACAGGAAGTTTACTTACATTTAATCTTCTGTTTTATAACTTTTGGCAATGTTAGCAAGCCTTATGAACCTTTGTAAAGTAACGATATAGAAACATTGTGAAGAGTGATGGGAGGTAATGCAAATGATAATTTCACTATAATTTCGGAGGGGGGTGACCTTGGTAGAGCATGCTCACAAGGGTTTCTTTGTTGAGGTAGTTATTTAATCAGATCTCTGCACATCTCTGTCTTGGGATAAAAAGGAAGCCTGATCTTGAAATCAGAGTATGAGTACTCAGGGAGACTGCTAAGTCCAAAAATCACCCAGCCAGTGATACAAAAAACGAAGTTATTGAAAGTTGCTGATGCTTCCAATAGGCCTAGCAACTGAAGCTCCTTTACTCTGAGTTTATTCGAAAATGTTGAGCAACAGAGCAGAAATGAGCCTGGCCATGTTCTTCACTGATCTTACCATAGGGTGGCGCTCTAAGGCCCAGATTTGCCTACCCTGTTCCCTCTCTCCGCCTACCCCCATCTCTCTCTTTTGTACTATTGCAGACAGTAGTGAGTGAACCTTCTCAATTCTTGTAAGAACTCTTATACTCTCTTTCACTGTACATGTAAAATATTTACATTTAAAACCCACTGGCCGTCAGCACTGATGAAAATAACGAAGTGATTAGAAATCAGTTGGACGTTTGTATATTTTGCTATCTCAAGTATGTTTAAACAGGTGATACAAATGAAGGTTTTGGGTAAAAGGAATAGTTAGAACTATCATTTAATTTCAAAATCTGAATTTAAAAAATTTCTGAAAATATTTTAATAGATTAGAAAAATCCCACACATATCTAAACTCTCAGAGATCCGTTTTATCCTGGTGATAAATTATGCTGCATAATTTAGTTTTAAAATCCAACAACTCAAAGTGACTTAATGTTATTATTGAAAGCAATTAGTGTGTTTTGTTTGTGATGAAAGAAGAATGATTACATTTTAGATCAATGACTATTTCTAGCTAGCATCTTTGTTTCTTGGACTATGCCCTGAGAAAAACACGAAAGAAAAATGCAAAGTCTTGGAATAAACTACAAATTAAATTGTGCTCTGTAAATAATTTCAATCACTTTTATTGTTTAACTGGGCAGATATACCACTGTGTACTTAGGGAAAAAGACAGCTCCATTTTCAAAGGGAGTAGTAGCATTGAGGATAAGGTTCACAGCTACCAAAGTACACAAGACTCATATTATAATACAGTTGTCTTAAAGATGGTGGTCTGGAAAGCACTGAAGTCTTTCATTGGCCAGGAAAAAAAATCCCCATAGACATATTTAGAATTGTATCATGCCTACTATCTCTCATCTTATTTTACTGAAATATCCTATCACGGTCACTCCCTCAAATAATTAAATGCTTACATAAAACCTGCTTGTTGATGGCTGTAGCATACATAACTGATTTACTAATTTATGGGCCACTTTCTGTTTTCTAAAACTCAAAAATAAATAAGTATTATAAATTAATTTGTCATGGAGATTTATCATTAATTTATCAGCCAACTACTTAAAATATTAAAGGCAGTTTTATTTAAATAAGTTCTAATCTGTTCATATTAAATAATTTCTAATCTGGTTATAATAAAGAGTATTTCTTAACTTTGATCTTAAAAAGATTTGGGGGGTGAGGAAAAGTGGAAAAAAAACTTGAGGTAGGGTAACAATAAATGACAAGAAATGTATTCATTACTTACGTAACTGTAACCCCTCTGTACGTCACCTTCACAATAAAATAAAATTTAAAAAAGGATTTTTTAGAATACCATCTTTTAATGAGGAAGTGGATAAATACAAGTTCAAGTAATATAAAATTAATTAGATGGGGGCTGGGAAGGTGGCTCAGTGGTAGAGTGCTTGCCTTGCATGCATGAGGCCCTGGGTTCGATTCCTCAGCACCACATAAGCAAACAGAGAAAAGCCAGAAGTGGTGCTGTGGCTCAAGTGGTAGAGCGCTAGCTAGCTTTGAGCTGAAGAGCTGAGGGACAGCTCCCAGGCCCAGAGTTCAGGCCCCATGACTGGACCCAAAATAAAATAAAATTAAATTAATTAGATGGATGACATTTTTACTCTAGAATGGATTTTAAACTTTCCAGTAAGGGTAAATTGGTACCAAATCTATGTGGATTAATTTTAAAGTGATAATTTTCTAGAAATTTTAAATTCATTTCTAGAACATTTGTTAATGTCTTGATTACTATCATGTTTATATATTCAACAGAGTTGATATGTTTAATTTAATGCTTAAAGATTGGTACCTTGTTATTTTTTTGCAAAAATATTTGAGCTGAAGAAAGCAACCAAGAATAATATGGGAAAATCTTTTATGTTCCTGATCCTAAGAATGTTCCCTTATTTTTGAGGTTATTCATTTAATATTATGCATTAGAATAAGTTCTCCTGCCTAGGTGTTGATGGCTGTCCCCTGCCATCCTATGCTACTAAGGGAGCTGAAACCTGAAAACTCAAGGTTCAAAATTATACCAGACAGAAAAATCTGTGAGATTTCATCTTCATGTGATCAGCATAAAGCTATGGAGGTATGGCTGGAGGTATGGCTCGAGCGATAAAAGGCCAGCCAAGCAAGTGTGAGACTCTGAGAAAAAGAAAAAGAAAACAAAGAAAGTGAGTTTATGATGACAAGACCATAAGTGGAGAAGATATTTGAGTATAATCTCTTCTTAATAATAGGTGAAAAAGGAGATATAAGGGTACTGAACACAATATTAAACACATGTTAGGGGCTGGGAAGGTGGCTCAGTGGTAGAGTGCTTGCCTTGCATGCAAGAGGCCCTGGGTTTGATTCCTCAGCACCACATAAGCAGAAAAAGCCGAAGTGGCTGCTGTGGTTCAAGTGGTAGAGCACTAGCCTTGAGCTGAAGAACTGAGGGACAGAGCCCAGACCCAGAGTTCAGGCCCCACGACTGACAAAACAAAACAAAACAAAAACAAACCATGCTATGTGCTTTTGAATTCTCTTTCTATATTTGGGTATGAATGTTTCCCTAGTAAGCAAGCATAGTTTCTCTCTCTCTTTTCCTCTTTGTCTTTGTCTTTCTTTCCTACTTATACACAACAATCATCATATTATCTTAGCGAAAACATTTCCTTTTTGAAAAAGAAACTGTCAGTGAGAAAATAAAAGAGAATTTTGCAAGATAAGACAAAATTTTTCAAAGTTAGGCTATCCACATAATAACTACAATTTAATGCATACAAGATTTCACAATAATTTTTACTGAACCATATTTTATCTTTAACATTTCCCCCCAGTTGCTTAAATAATTTTAAAATACACTTGGGTACACTTGAGATAATTATTTGGAAAATATTTTAATTTCATATTTATATATCAACAAAGCCATTCCTTCAGTAGGACTGTTTTTATGGGTGCGCATTAAAGTGTACAAGGCCTATTGCCTTTTCGTTGAACAAAAAAGGCAAGGAAAATTGCATACTCCTAGGGGTTTCCTTTCACTATCATTCCTAAAGGAAAGTGGCCTGCAGGAGTAGGGGTGCAGCTTATTGGATCAGCACTTGACTGGCAAAGCTGGGCTCCATCCTATCCCACAACCTGCCTCACCCCCAAAAGAAGAAATAGCAAAAGAAAATTTGCAAAGAGAAATGACCAGACTGCTAGAAGGCAGTGACACCATGGCCAGTTTGTTTCTTTACAAAACCTAGACAAAAGCTTGGTGTAGGTGGGTATTTTATGTATGAAATTTTGGGTAATGGAAGTCTGATTTTCCTGTTTTCCATCTGTGGTTGTCTGTCATTTGGGACAATAATCAGCCCTACATTTTCTTAACCTAATATGGACAGAGAACATATTTGGACTGTATTGTGTGACAACTTCTTCTCTATTGAACAGGCCCAAAAAGGGAGAGCTAGGGTTTGACTTTTTTCAGCATGGGTCTTATGAGTTCAGCTGTTATCAAACTGCTGATTGTAACTACTCCTTTTTTGGTTTCTTTTCCAGCTGTTCCAAAAATTCATTGCATTGTCCTCTAGATTTATTTTTAATATCCTGTAATTCAAAGATCTGAAAAAGAAGAGTTTGAATAGAATCCAGGCTCCAATTTAATTCCCTTTCCCTTTTTTTTCCCTAATGACGAACAAGAGATTTTGAGATTTAGACATGTTCTTTATAATCCTTTTTGAAGAACTGTATTCTTTTCAGTATGCAAAGAGGCAAATAGGAATACATTCATGAGCCTTTTCAATTGATAGATTGGGAAACAGTCCTATGTAAACACACAAAATTTTCGATTCAAAATTGTTCTCCACAGCATTTATGATTAAATTGTTTCCTGTTTGAGAGAGGAAACAAAACAGTAGCATTTTGTTAACATTCTAAGATTTTGAATGCCCTAAATAAAGGTATTTGCATTAAACCTTGTTGTTCTAAGATTTATTTAGTGAAGATTAAGAGCTGGCACCTATGTGAAAAATACAACACTGTATACTCAAGAAAACTGACAGGCAGAGGGAACCTTGGACTACTTCTGAAAATAACATATTTTAAAATCAAGCTATTTCAGGGGCAGGATATGTTATCCATTGCTTTATTTTCCCACCAGTTCAGTCCTCTGGAAAGATCAGAGAGAAGGATTCAGCCAGATGTTGCCATATCTACATTTCCCACACTGCAACATTGAATCCTTTCAGTCATTTTTAAGTCCTTCTAAAGTCCATATATTGTGGGATTGTGGGGTTGCATGTAAATCAGAAGGACTCAGTTTCTTGATTTCAGCAAGGGGTGGTTTTACTGTCTGCTGTCACCACAGCTGTCAGCAGGATGCCTTAAATATCCTAATTGTCACTAGGGATTGGACTGTTCCTTAACTAATTGTTTAGATCAGCTAATCTGCATCAGTCATCTCCAAAGGGTTTGTAGTCACAAGCATTCTGTAATTTAGATACTATAAAGGTTTTTATCCCTGGATCTAAACACAATTGTTTAGGACAAGGAGCCAAAAGACCTACCTGAAGGTGGAATAAAATTATAAACTGTACACTGAGAAGTGGGTGAGGACAGACTACCGCTGGTGTCTACCTCAACTGCCAATCAGTAGAAGATTCCATTGCATTCATGGGACTACGTCTAGAACCCAAATAGAGCCAGAGTTGGCTCTTGGGTCTGCAGAAGAATGGGCTTTGGGCATTCTCCTCATGATCCAATTGTACTGGATATTTTCCAGTTATTTACAAGTATTTTGTGAGTTACACTTTTAAAATACATTAACAGACAGTGGTATAGTGTAATATATGTATGACATGCACATTTCATATTAACACATAGCTTCCCTTCCCTAGAACCTCTGCTTTAGTCATCTTTCCAAAATAAAACTTAATTCAGTATTTTAAACAGTGGAATTGTTTTTCTTGTATTCATCTGCTCATTCTTCCATTCAATAAAAATTTATTTCAAACCATATGAGCCAGGAACAAAGATTTTAGGCCTCAGAAATTCAATGTGTTTAGAATAAGCTTTCCATCCCTTTGAATTTATACAGCTCTTATTTCAAAGTCATCTCCAAAGAGCCACTGACTTAATTTCAAATTAAAAAAATAAAAAGCAACTAGGTCTTGCACTGAGAAATGAGTACACCTTGAAGATAATTCTCAGATAAATGACAAACAAGAGACAAACCAATACAGTCTTTCTGAAAGTGAAATAGATAATCATTTATTAAGAGGCATTAAGTAAAAGAGTCCAGGGACCTTTCATTCATATTTAAAACAGATCCTGTTAATTTTTCAGCTTACTGAATAGGATCTTTAGGATCCTATTAATATTGTTTAAACTGGCCTTTCCCTCACACACTTGGATTTTAAAAGACTAATTTTAGAAGAGTGGTCTGGCTATCTGCTCCGTTTGTGTTCTGGGCAAATTACAGTTGTTGTTTAAAATAACTGTACTTTTTAATGTAAAAAAAGAATTATAGAGTTATAGAAGTGTGGTGCTGGGGAACCAATTCTGATAAAATAGAAAGAATTATTGCTGAACATGAGAACAGCTAAAATGTGTGTGGCTTGTCTATATGCTAAGTCATTTAATCATGCAGCAACAAAACAGATATGCTTGTCATTTTCATTTTATGGGAAAACAGATTTATAGAGAGATTAATTGCTTTACATAGATTGTGGGGTAGATCAGTCCTGTGTATTAGTAAAATTGGTTAAAAAACTGGAAAAAAATCAGAGGAAATAGGCTTAGAAATCCAATTAAAAGCAACCAGGAGCAGGAAGGGCTTTTAGCAGGGGAGCAGGGAGCACAGATTTAAGTTGCTAGAGGCGTCTAAAAGGCTAAATTGGTGAAAATGTGAGCCCCAACTTGAGGAAGAGGAGAAATGAGAGCAAAGGACCAATGGGGATCTCAAGGCATCCAAGTAACAATGGTAAATGACCGTTTGACTTCTGTACTTAGCACCTTGATTGTGTCACTTTCACCAATTACACCGACTAAAAGAATTTAGCAGATGTATAGCCTGCTTTTTATCTTTCCTCCGCTCTACAAATCTTATCAGTTAGAAAATATTTTCTTTTCTGATTAGTAATACAATATATATGTAGACATAGATATATAGTAAACATGAAAACATAAAACAAACATGCACCAAGGAAAACTAAAGCATTTCTAATTTTACATCTCTTTTTAGTATATGATATATATGTGTATGTATAAAATCTGATTTTCAAAATAAAATAAACTCAGAATGTACACCAGATTTGCCATTTTCCTCCCCTCATTCATTAGACTGGTGTAGTGAATAGTTTTCATGTTTTTATCCATCATTACTTTAATGAATATCTCAAACTGAATTTATATATTAATTAAACAGATCTGTTGTTGATAGCAAATTAATTATTTTCTTTAGTGATGTTATTTATCACAGTTTCATGTAAACTGGCTCCTTAAATCAAAGTGTCTGTGTGTGAGCATGTGTGTGCATGTGTGTGTACATCTACTGTTCATAAACACACAGAGCTATAGATGATCTTTCTTGTGCTTCCCAATTTGATAAAAAGTTTTTTACAAAGTGAAGCTAAAGTCAGATCACTTCTTGCCACCAATAGGTGGCGATAGCTTGCCATTAGGATGCTGCCACTTGTACTTAGAAGAGAATTATGTCATTTGAGTATTTTTGTTGTGATGATAGTTGTTCTTTCTCTCTCTTTTTAAAACATCTTTATTAGCACTCACTAGTTGTACAAGATTTCATCTGGACATGTCTGAGATGTATACAATGCATCTTGATCTGAGAAACCTTTTTTCATGTTTATTTTTTTGAAGGAAGTTGAAAGGGGTAACATCGATCAAGATGTGTTGTATTCATAAAATGAGACTCTTTTGTACAACTATTTAAAGATAATAAAAACAAGAAAAAAGAGAAGAAGTTATCTTTTAAAACATACGATAAAATTGGTAAGTAAAGATAATATTTATTATTTGGTTTTGCATTTCTTTGATTGCTAAGAATATAATGTAGTCACATGTTCATCTGCACTACTTGTAAATTGTCACTTCATTCAGTCTTTTTCTACTAAAGTATTTGTGTTTTTCATATTATTTCTAAATTATTTCTATATAAGGATATTAATCTGCATATGTGATAAATTTGTCTTTTAATTCACAGCTTTTTAAAAGGTTAAAGGAGATAAGTAGAAGTTTTAAACACTTATGGAATCATTTCTATTTTATTCCTTATTATTTGTTTTCATGCATAAAAAGACTTTCTTTTAAGACGAATTGTTAAGATGAATATAAATGTATTCTTGTGCCATTTCCTTTTTAATTTAAAGTTCTGATACATCTGGTATTTATTTCACCATAGTTAAGGGAGAAATTTAACCTTATTTTTTCCAAAGAGCTAAGCAATTTTTCCTGTATCATTTTTTCAATATTGCCACCTCTCTGTAATGATACCACAATCATTACAGAGAGGTGAAAAAATCATTACAGAGAGGAGGCAATCTTGAAAAAATGATACAGGAAAAATTGCTTTAGCCTTAAATGTAATCTTCCAGCTATTTCAGACCTCTTCATTTTCATCTGCAGAGATATATTTAACCACTTGAGCCAATATTTTAGTTGAACACCCTAATGTATTTTACTGCTGATCTGCATTAACATTTCTTCTCTGTTTTTAATCCTTTAAAATATATTATTGGATTTGTTCATTGCTGCATTAACACATACTTATTTTCTTTTATTTTTTTTTATAGTACAGGAGTTTAAAGCCTAAGGTCTTAAACATGCTAGGCAGGTGCTCTGCCACTTGAGCCATGCCTTAAGCACTTTTATATTCTGCTAATTTTTTTTTGAGATAGGGTCATGCTTCCTTGTCTGGCCTTGTGCCTAGACCATGATCCCCATAATTTAGACTTCTTGTCATAGTTAGAATGACAAGCACATGCCACTGTGCCTAGTAACAAAAACTTTTCTTCTGAAGCTGACCCGAATCTTAATTTTTAAAATTTATTTCAGTCTCCCAAGCAGGTAGGATCACAAGCATGAGCACCTCACTTAACACATGCTTCTTTCTATGTGCTACATTGTGACATTTTCATACATGCATTTTCATCCTTTTCACTCCTTATCACGCTCTCTTGTCCCTGTCTCATTCCCCGTGCTACTACTCATCACCCCCAATAGCACCCTTTTAAGGTTCCAATGTAGAGTTCCTATATGAGAAATTATATAATATTAATAGAAATAATCGAGTAGTTAAATATGTATACTTAACTTTTTCAGTATGTCTTATTTTTAACATGATCTCCAGTTCCATGCATTTTCCTACAAATGACATAGTTTATGACTGAATAATACTCTGTTGAACATACATGAAATAATTTCTGTATCTATATTGATAGCCACCTAGGATGATTCTGTTACTTAGCTATTGTGAACATAATTTCAACAAACTCAGGTGTACAAGTGTCTCTGTTACATGCTGAATTTGTTTTTTTTCAGATACATACTCAGGAATGATATAGGAAGATCATATGCAGTTCAACTTATAATTTTTGAGGAATTTCTGTATTGCTTTCCATAGTGGCTGGACTAATTTACATTTCTACCAAGAGCACATAAAGTTCCTTATCCCTCACATCCTTAAGAGTATTTGTTGTTTGTTTTCTTGATGATTGTCATACTGAAGAGTAAGAAATTAAATTACAGTGTAGTTTTGATCTATTTTTCAACATAATTAGTAAATGTATTGCACTTTCTTATGTGTTTATTGGCCATTTATTTTTCTTTGCACAACTATCTATTCAATTTATTGGTTGAATCATTTGTTCTTTTAAGTATATGGCTTCTTTGAAATTTGCTTTCTTTCACCTAAAATACATTATTTCTACGTTAATACACATAGATGTATCATTTGTGATATATCAGCTGCCTACTGTTCTACAGTATGGTGTAATCTATTTTGATTATTTTGCCTTAGTAGACATTCAGGTTAAATGGTTTGTTCTAAGTTGAACAGGAAGTCATAGCATGCATCTACTTCAGGAGCTCTGGAGTCCTATGCCAGGGATCTAGTTCTACCTTCATTCTTAAGGGTACCCATTACAACAGGACATTGACTGATTTTTGTTGTTGTTTTCTTGCTTTGCTTTGATTGAAACAGTTTTACTACTAGGTATGAGATGGAAATTTATAATGAGACGTGACAAATAAAATGGTTGTTACAAAAAATATCAGCTTGGAGTCTTGTTATTGGTTACTAGTTTGTCAACACTAAGCTGTTCTAGTCACCATCTCACTCCTTTGCACACACCTTGTGGAATGTTCTAGTCATTACTAGATTATAAATCCATTGTAGACAAGGTCTGTGCTTTATTTATCTTAGAATTGTATCGAGAGCCTTATTCTACTTCCTCTTATGTAGATGCTCAATGAATATTTGCTGTAAAATGTATCATAAATAAAAATATATACACAAAATGTTTATGGAATTATAATCAAAGATATAATTCAAAATTCTATCATGTCCCAATTTTTTCATTTTATAAGGACAGAATTTGGCCAACTCGGCATTTTATGACTAAGTAGGTTTTAAAAAGTTAATATAGCCATTTCGGATAATATGGGTTATGAACTATAGTCACCTTTAAATGAGCTGACATTTTTAGTTAACATTCCTAAAGTGTAGAATCCATCTATCACCTTTTAGAGAAATAATATTTGTATTCTTTAAATTGTAGTGCTGGATTAAGGGAGACAAGCCTGATAATTTATGAAAAAGAAGTATGGATTCTTTTCTGAAAAATAAAAAGACATACTTCATAGTTGTTATGATAAGGGACTAATACTTTGAATTTATGATGCTGAGTCTTATAACATGGAATTATCAGGATGGGATGAGATATGCTCTATTGGTAGAGTATCCACCCAGCATGCAAGAGGCCATAGACTCAATTCACAACAGTTAAAAAAATTCAACCTAAAGGAAAACCAAATTCATGTCTTAAATAATAGCGAATTCCTATATAATATATAAGTTAGTGTTTTAGTAGCTAACATTAGTCTAAATAAAGATTTGGAAGACTATTTCTTTTTTTTAGGTCCAAGACTAGGACTTGAACTTGGTATCTGACACTTTCACTCATTGGCTAGTGCTCTACCAACTGAGCCGTGCCTCCGACCCCTGAAAAACTATTAAAGCCATAATTTTCTAACCAGGAGGGTGCATATTCAATTAGGAACACTTTTGACTAATTCACTTGTCTCATAGACACAATAATGTGGTCATCAAAATAAGTACAAGAAATCTTAACTTTGACATTGAAATGCTTATTTTCTTTAATAATAAAGAATATCCAAATGCCAAAATACATTGAGACCCCCCCCCATGGCTGCATTTTAGTGCTCCATAGTTTGCATATTTCTTCTTTCTATGTGTAGTGTGTTTCCAGCGCAAGTCAGGAGACATCTTCTCTAGGCATTCATGTTTTCCGTTTTTCTTTATTGCTAAGACCCACAAGTTGTTGGGAATAAATAATAATGCCTGCTTCTTGGCATAAAAATGTCCATCCATTCACCAAATATTCAATTTCACGTTTACCATTAGCCAGCTTTTTTCTTCGTGCTTGAGAAGGTAGCGTCTACGTCTCCTCCACGTCAGCTGCATCCCAGCTGTGTTTATCAAACAGTTTTCACATTGTCTGGCCCTTTGTTTTCTGTTCCATCGTTTTCCGCATCTGGCTCTTTGCCCCATATCCCAGTGAACATACCCATATTTTTACTGACAGTAGACTTTAAAAAAAACCTATCTTTCCCTGATGATAGCAGTTAACATTCCTTTAAAAGCTTACATTTCACCTCCATTCCCTTGTTCACATTTCAACTACATAAAATTGGGTGATTTGAAATGATTTTAGCAGCTGCTTACTCAAATATAATCCCTTACAACTTGTGATGGTTTTGAATTCTTGGCAACTACTTTCTATGCCACTAAGCATCCTGTGAAGGAAGAATTGTTAAGCATTGCAAGCACAGAGTGGTGTCATAAAGAACAAAGTGGACACACTTTACTTTAACAAGAATAAAGTAGAATTTCACAGGCACTTGCCAAGATTTCTCCCTTACTTCAGGTGAAATAAGACTGAGGTGGAGTTAGAGCTTAGGGCTTTCCTGGTGTGACCATTCTTTTTTTTTTTAAATATGTTATTGTAAAGATGCTGTACAGAGGGGTTACAGTTACATGAGTAAGGTAATGAGAACATTTCTTGTCAAGCATTGTCACCTCCTCTATCCTTTCCCTCTCCCGCCTCCCCCACTTATGAACCCCCCCCCAAGTTGTAAAGTTCATTTCCAACATAGAGTCTTATGAGTATCCTTATTGTAATGGGTCATCCTGTGTCCTTGTTTCAGCATTTTGTTATTCCTCTTCCCCTTCCCAAATTAGGTAAATGTATATACAAGATGCATGGTGCCAAAATCAAATACAGTGACAACGGGGGGGGGGTATATCATAGGGGGAAGAACATACAAAAGAAACAAAAAAAATCACATAGTACATTAAAAACAACAACAACAAAGAAAAAACTGTTATGTCCATATCTTGGGATTCACTTTGACCATTCTTTTTCTTATAAATAAAAACATATTACCTCTACAGTAACAATTAAAAAATTAAATTAAATTAAGATGAGAATACCCTGAAAAATATATTAATTCCCAATATTTCTGCCATCATTAAAAATGTTTGCAATTTTCTTTTAAGTTTGTCCAATTAAGAAAATAAATCAAATTCTCTCTTTTTACATTAGCCTGAGAGTCAAATTTAATTAGAAGCAAGAAAATCATTTGGGTAACCAAGCTATTAGAACAAAATATGTACAAATATAAAAATTATTTGGTAATTTTTAATTTTTCAGACTACAACATTTGTTTAGAGTTGTTGAATAGTCAAGTCAACTGCTACATGCCATAATTTTAGCATTCAGGAGGCTGAGGTGGGTACTGCAAGTATGAGTGAGTCATTGTCTCAAAAATAAAAAAGAGGGCTGGGAAAGAGGCTCAGTGGTAGAGTGCTTGTCTTGGATGCATGAGATTCTTGGTTCTATACCTCAGTACCAAATAAGCAGAAAAAGCCAGGAATGGTACTATGGCTCAAGGAGTAGAGTGCTAGCCTTGAGCTGAAGAGCTGAGGGACAGAACTCAGGAGCAGAGTTCAGGCACCATGACTGACACACACAAAAATAAAAGTAAAAATAAAAATAAAAAAGAGCTACCGAATATAAAATGACCACTTACCGATGAAAAACTAGATGAACAAGCCTATTCTAAAAGAAAATATTAATTTTAACTATTCATAACATTTAATTATGCATTTCATTATGTATATTTATTGTAAAAATTTTGTACAGCGAGGTTACACTTACATGAGTAGGGTAATGAGTACATTTTGTAGTGAGCATTGTTACCTCCTCCTTTGTTTCCCCCTACCATCACTTCCTCTCCACCTTCCCAACTCCTTCCTTCCCCTCCCCCTGAAATTGTAAAGTTCATTTTCTTTTTTTCATTATTTATTTATTTTTAATTAAGTTTTTATTGTGAAAATACTGTACAAAGAGGTTACAGTTACATGAGCAAGGTAATGAGTACATTTCCTATCCAGCACTGTTGCCTCCTCCTTTAGCTGAGGAGGTGGGAGGGAAGGGATGGCAGGGGTAAACTTTGTTTTCAACATAGTGTCCTGTACATCTTGTCACAATGGGTCAGCCTGCATCCCCATTTATGCGTTCTGCAATATCCTTTCTTCTCCCCAAATTACAAAAATGTATATACAAGATGCAGAGCACCGGCATCAAATCCAGTGAAAACAGGGGTTATACCATGGGGGAAGAGCATAGAAAAGAAGCAAAACAATCACATAGTGCATTGTAAGTACATTAAAAACACTAGCAAGAAAGAAAAAACCACTTGTGTCCCTGTATTGGGGTACATTTTGCTTAACATTATCTCATGTGGTCATATGTACATAGCCTTTGATCTTCTCTGCTTGTCCTAGACATATACTAGTTATTGCAAACCAGGGAAACCATGAGACTTATGTTTCTTTGGGCCTGGCTTACGTCACTTAATATAATTTTTTCCAAGTGTTTCCATTTCCTAACAAATGAGGCAATGTCATTCTTTCTGATGGAGGCATAGAATTCCATTGCGTGTATATACCACATTTTCTTGATTCATTCATCTGCTGAGGGGCGTCTGGGTTGCTTGCATATCTTAGCTATGATAAATAATGCTACGATAAAACATAGTTCTGCTGGTAGCTTTGTTATGGCCTTGTTTGTGATCATTTGGGTAAATGCCCAAAAGTGGGATTACTGGGTTGTAAGGGAACCTCCATACTGCTTTCCAGAGTGGTTGAACAACTTTACACTTCCACCAACAATGCAGTAGGATTCCCTTTTGACCACATCCCCTCCAGCATCTGTTGTTATTAGATTTCTTGATGATAGCCATTCTAACTGGGGTGAGGTGGAATCTCAACATTGTCTTGATTTGCGTTTCTTTTATTGCTAGAGAAGTTGAGCATTTCTTCATGTGTCTATTGGCCATTCTTATTTCCTCTTCAGAGAAGTCCCTCTTTAAGTCTTTAGCCCAGTTATTAATTGGGAAGTTGTTTCTTTGAGGATTTGTTATTGGGGGATTTAGTTTTTTGAGTTCCAAGTATATTTTAGATATGAGACCCTTGTCAGTTGTAATGGCTAGTGAAGGTCTTCTCCCAGTCCTTGGGCTTTCTATTGATCTTGCTAGCTATGTCCTTTGCCTTGCAGAAACTCTGCAGTTTTATGCAATCCCATTTGTCCCACATTTCTTTGATTTGTTAAGCTTCTGGGTCTGTATTAAGAAAATTTCAGCCTATGCCAAGAGCCCTAGAGTTTCTCCTATTCCTTCCTGTAATGTTTTCATTGAGTCTGCTTTTATTTCAAGGTCTTTGATCCATTGGAGTTGATTCTGGTAAAGGGTGATATAAACGGATCTAGCTTCAGTTTTCTACAAGAGTTTAACCAATTTTGCCAGCACCATTTACTGAAAAGGCTGTTTTTCTTCCATTCTATTTCTTTAGCTCCCTTATCAAAGATAAGGTGGCTATAGGTCTGTGGGTTCATTTCTGGGTCTTCAGTCCTATTCCATTGGTCCTCAGGTTTGTTCTTGTGCCAGTACCAAGCTGTTTTGGTTACTATGGCTTTGTAGTAGAGTTTGACATTTGGAATTTATATTCCTCCAGCACTCTTCTTTCTACTAATTATTGTTTTTCTATTCGTGGTCTTTTATTTTTCCATATGAATTTTTGGATTTCTTCTTCTATTTCATTGAAGAATGAGGTTGGGATATTGATAGGTATCACATTGAATTTGTAGATAGCCTTTGGCAATGTTGCCATTTTCACGATGCTAATCCTCCCAATCCAGGAGCATGGGAGGTTTTTCCACTTGCTTAGTTCTGCTTTGATTTCCTTTTTCAGGCTTTTAAAGTTTTCGTCATACAGGTCCTTCACCTCTTTCTTTAAGTTAACTCCTAAGTATTTTATTTTTTGTGGGGCTATTACAAAAGGGGTTGCTTTCCTAATTTCAGCCACGCTCTTCTCATTATTGTTATACAGGAAAGCCATTGTTTTCTGAGGGTTAATTTTATACCCTGCTACTTTGCCAAAGTTTCTCATCAGGTCAAGTGACTTGGGAGTGGAGTCCATGGAGTTCTTTAAATACAAGATCATGTCATCATGCATTTCATTTTTAATTTTACATTTACAAATTACATAATATTATAATAGTTGTTAAGACACTGAAGGCAATAGGCTGCATTCAAATCCTAGCTTTTTCACTTAGTTGGTAGCAGTTGACTTGGGAAAATTTTTTTAACTTTTCTGTGCTCATTTTCCTTTTCTGAAAATGTGACTGTTACTGGTATTTCCTATATAAAATTGGTTTAAGGATTAAATTTGTCCACTCAGATTAAGATTCTAAAACAATGTGTAACAAGAGTAACATTCTATAATTGGTAGCTGATATTAGCAGTTATAGTTTGCCACATCTCCACCTGGTACATGAATTTTCTATTTTGATCCAAGAATCATTTACTGAACCCAAACTACATGTTTAGAACTGTACCATATAGAAACAAACAACTTTATGGATATTTAGCTACCTATAGATAAAGCAACAGAAGGAGAGGAGGAGGTATAGGGGAAGGAGGGGGAGGAAGAAGAGTAGGATGAGATAACAAGAAAAAAAGAAAAATTAAAATGAAACTGATAATGCCCACAGCAGTCATTGGCTACATTAATGAATGAATAGAAGCATCACTGTGATACTTTGGAAGCAAACAAAGGTAGAAGTCTAAGTGATAGAAAAACATACAATAGAGATATTTGGAAATAAAATGCTCTGTCATGGATACAGTCCCTCATATAGAAGACACATTTGGCTTGATTTTAGCAATCTCTGACATCTCTGACATATTTCAAAGTTCACTCAGCTTTCATCAACCTTTTCCTGTTATCTCTGTGCCCACATAGAAGGGACACATGCCCAATGGAGTAGTAAGGCCAGCAGGTGAACTTAGAGCTTTATACAACAGGCAAAAGAGCAGCAAGCCAGGACAAAATGAGGGAAAACAGTTTCCTCCGTTTTGGTGATCTCGATAAAAGCAACATTGTTGGCTCTTTTTAATATTTCTAATTATTCATATTTTAAACCATATCCTTTATAGTTATTAGGCATCAGCTTCCTCCTATACAAAATGTATAGATGAACTTGGGAGTCAGTATCTAACTATCTAAGGTTCATATTTCTGAAAATCTATCTTTGGAAAGCTAATTTTATCACATTAATATTCAATGACAGTCATCAAGAAAATTATCTTTTCATCATTTTTAGAGGTAATTGTAGAAATTCTGGCTCCCTAAAGTATTACAGGACAATCTGTGAACAGAGAAAGTTTAGCTTATTTATGGTGCTAAGACAGCACTCTCTAAAGCATCTTGAGGTGAGAGAGGAAGTTGGGATCCTGAAAGGTAGCTTGAGGTCAGATTTATGTGGAGCCTTTCAGTATGGAGATGGAACTTGTTAGGATTGGATGATAACTCTAACATAGTTGTGGAGGATATAACAAGGTGAAGATTTTGAGACATGGGAATGAAAACGTCAATTTTCCAGCTGGATTTACATAGATTTCCCACTGGAGAGGTTGCCTATAATATAAGCTTTCCAATTCCTATTTGCCTTGTCTCAAGCTGATATCATTCTCTAATTTACTGGAACAGAGCCAAGCAGAATATTTTCCTTGAGTGTTTCTTTTTCTATCAAAAGTTATTTTAAAATTGTTATCCATTCTTTCCTCTCTATACTTCCTCCTCTTAAATTCTATCTATCTAGTCTCTTTATTCTTCTACTCATTATCTGCTCATCCTTACAGAGTAACTGTCTCATTTCCCTCTGATTCCTTTTCCTTGCACCTCATTATGTTGCTGACCATTCTCTTCATTGAAAAAAAATGTATTCTTTAGCTTCTTGGTTTTTTGGGTCCGGTCGTGGGCCTGGGCGCTGTCCCTCAGCTCTTCAGCTCAAAGCTAGCGCTCTACCACTTGAGCCACAGCGCCACTTCCGGCTTTTTTCTTTTTGCTTATGTAGTGCTGAGGAATCAAACCCAGGGCCTCAGACATGCAAGGCAAGCGCTCTGCCACTGAGCCACCTTCCCAGCCCCCTTAGCTTCTTGTTTGTTGAATGTTCTCCTTTAGCAGGACACCAATGGCTCACACATGTAATCCTAGCTACTCAGAAGGCTGAGATCTGAGGATCGCAGTTCAAAATGAGACTCTCATCTCCAATAAACTACTCAGAAAAGGCTGGAAGTGGCGCTGTGTCTCAAATGGTAGAGCACTAGCCTTGATCAGGAGAAGCTCAAGGATAGTGCCCAAGTCCTGAGTTCAAGCCCCAGGAACAGCAAAAAATAAAATAAAATAAATGTTCTCCTGTATCTTCTTGTTTGTTTTTCTGGAACTCTTCTTCCCCACCCCTTGCATACACACATGTTGTCTCTTCTAACATCTGCTTAACTGTTATGGTTAGTTGAGGTTTTGCCCTTAGTCTCTTGATTTTCTCATACTATGGGGTCTCATAGTGTGCTTCATCCCTAAGCAGGCTTCCATTATCACTTTTTTATGGACTATTTCCTAAATGAAATTTTGTGTATGTGTGGTCCTGAGCTTGAACTAGAAGGGGCTTGAGTGCTGTCCCTGAACAGTTTTGCTCAAGTCCAGTGCTCTACCACTTGAGCTACA
Source organism: Dipodomys ordii (assembly GCF_000151885.1). Lineage (NCBI taxonomy): Eukaryota > Metazoa > Chordata > Mammalia > Rodentia > Heteromyidae > Dipodomys > Dipodomys ordii. Next base: position 211,450 of record NW_012267596.1, on the reverse strand, counting down.
GCTCCATTTTTGGCTTTTTGATGCCCAATTGGATATAAGAATTTCCTGCCCAGAATAGGCAGTTCTCAGATTTTAGCCTTCTGAATAGCTAAGATTACAGCAATGGGCCACTGATGCCTGGCAATTCAAATTTTTACATGACTATTTCCTTAGAGTCTGATTCCAAGATCCAGTTACCCCAGATGAAATATATTATTTTATATATCTTTTAAATGAAATATGTCTTATATTAATCTTTGATTATTTTAGTGGTGCCACTGTGCACTATCTCTACCATCTCTCTACCTCTCAGATGGCATCACTCCTGACACTGATTAACTATTAAAATTGCCAGGCCTCTTCCTAGAAATTCTGATGCAAGTGAAGTTGAGTAGTCTGGGAAGCCTTAATGGGAATGAACACCCATCTTGTACTCTCTGTCTGCTTCACTCATACCTCCCCTACTTCATTTTTGGGATCTGGCCACTTGCTCCACCAAAGACCTCTCTAGTCCAAACCCCTCTGCTCCATCCCTCTATTACAGCTTTACTCCTGGCCTTTGGAACTTCTGTGCCTCCTGTTTCATCCCTGTAATCTCAACTCCCACTCAGGTCCAACAGAAGACATTTAGAAGTGATTATCTTATATTCCTTCCTGACTTTTAGGATCTTTATTTTAGGAAGGATGAAGTCCAAATTTTTGGACAAGCCTCTCATTTGTTACTCTGTGATTATTCTGAAGACCTGAAATCTATTTTCATGTATTGAACATCTAAAAGTTCATTATCAGGAAAATACCCTTTCTCATTTATGTTTTCTCTTCTTGAAATTCAATGCCTTATTAATGTCTTTTTAAAAAACTCCACAAAACTAGTTATCCTTTGAGACACAATTGCAATAAACTAGAAGATAGTAAGAATAAACTGAAATAAACTGGAAGATAGTAAGAATGAGTAATCCTTGTAGACTTCTTTATTACTTTCATCCAGGCTGTAGCTTGCCTTATGCTTGCCAAAGGAGAAGTGTTTCACTATAGAAATACAGCTTTTTGTAGATCAAATGTTAGAGTAAGATAGGCCTGAATTCAATTGCCGTTATTTCCTGTTAATGACTATATGATGTGGACAGCTCTTTAAGATTTCCAAGCCTCAAGTTCTCATCTATGAAACTCAAGGTGAAGATAAAGAAGATTAAGTATATCATGGAAGAAATATTTTGATGCCAGGTCCACAACTAGGATTCTAGAATCTTCATATAAGGTAATGGTTTATAATCAATATCAGAACACTTTCAAGAATAAAAGAGGATGTTATGGTATTATTGTAAACCAGAGCTGTGACATGGTTATCATTTGTACAAGAGGAAGAGGGTGTAGCTAAAAGACTTGCTCTTATGCATAAACAGAGCAATCTCACTATTTTTACTTTTACTATATGCAGTGGTTTGCATATATGTGCTTTGTCATCAAGAAATACTTGTTGAAACTGAATCCCCACTGTGAGGTATTAAGAGGAGTAGAAGCTTAAGGTCAATAGGAAGGGAAGAGAGCAGAAAGGCCCATACATACAAGTATGTCCTGTCTCTTGGTGTACAATGCCCTGTAGCACTTTAGGGCTCTTGATCTACCACCTCCAGATTACAAACTCCAACAACTCCTTCTTCAATAATATCACCCTTACTCTGTTCTCAGAAAGAGATTTGGCTGAAGCCATTTCTCTCTTATTTGGTTAGATTTCACAGGGGTTACCTCGATTCTAGAAGGTATACCCTTTTTACATGCTATTCATAAATGGTGGAATTCATGGTGCTAATCTAACAAGTTTTAGTCTACATGTCATTGTTCCAGCTCAGATTCACATATGTGCTGGTTTAATAACTTGTCAGTGTTAGGATGATGAGTGACCAGTCCTCATTTTACTTATTCCCATTGTTATTTTAGGAAGAAGCCATACAGATGAGGTACAAGGGATACCTGCTTCTTACTACCACTCCTCTACTGATATTAAGTTCCTTCCTTGCTTGTTTATGAAGCTCTGGGCTTCCTTTATCATGTCCATCTTAATCTGTTTCTTGAGAGAAAAAAAAACTTATTTTTTGTTTATCTTTTTATCTTCAGAATGTGGTACAGTGCCTGGCATATATAAATTCTCAAGAAATGTTTAAATAATCACATAAATATTATGTGCAAATAATCCTAAGAAATATTTTACCTTTCAAGTATACTTTAGTCATACATTAAAGTGACATTCTGGTGAGATGGAATGCTGTGCTGTGGTAGGCTTTATGGCTAGAGATACAGATATTTAAAATTTTCAGCACATTAATAATTCTGACTAAGTCATGAAAATGGATAGAAGCTCTCAGCAGACTTAGGAGAAAGAAGATGATGGATCATGGAATCTATCTGAGATCCCTTCGGATCCTTCAGGATTGAGGTAGACAGCATATTCCTTAAGAAAACCTGGTTCTTTTTTTTACTGTTATTGTTAAGATGATGTACAGAAAGGTTACAGTTACGTAATTCAGGTGATGAGTACATTTCTTTTGGAACAGGGCCACTTCTTCCCTCATTTTCCCCATTTTTTTCTCCCAAGCCCCCTCCCTGCAAAGTTGTATAGTTCATTTTCAACATAGTGTCTAGTGAATATCACTGCTGCATTTGTTCACCCTTTGTCTCACCATTTCTGTGCTTGCCTTACCCTTTCAAAACCAGAAAAACTTACATACAAAACAAAAGGTATAGAAAGCCAAAACAGTGACAAAGGAAAAAAATAAAAACAATAACCCAAAGTCCCTCTTTTTTCAATTCTTGAGTTCATTTTGATATCATCCTTTTATATGATTATATGTACATAGCTACTGAGCCTTAGTGATCCTCTCCTAAGAATATCCTCCTTTGGTCTCACTGTGTGAATGTTTGCATATGTCCTATATAACGTATCATGACCAGGTGTATTTTTTTTGTCTTTTACAATCCAATGTGTTTACTTGTAGATTTATAGGCACAAATAAGGGAAAACATGCAAACTATGCTTACTTTTCTTAATATAATTCTTTTCAAGTCTTTCCATTTTATTCCATTGTGTATTTATGCCACGTTTTCTTGATCTATTTGTCTACCGAGGGTTCTCTGGATTGATTCCATATCTGGATTGTGGCAAACAATACAATAAACATAGTTGTGCTGGTAGCCTTAGTGTGGCCTTGTTTGTACTGTATTAGGCCAGGAGTGGAATTCTTGGGTCATAGGGAAACTGTATGTTTAGTCTTTCAAGGAACCTCCATACTTCTCAGAGTGGTTGAACAAGTTTACATTTCCACCAGCATTGTAGTAGCATTCCCTTTTGGCCACATTCCTGCCAACATCTGTTATTGTTAATTCTCTTGATATGGTCATTCTAACTTGGATAAGGTGGAATCTCAATGTTGTTTTGATTTGCATTCCTTTTGTACCCAGAGATATTGAACATCTCTCCAGCTATCTATTGCCTATACTTACTTCTTCTGAAAAGTCACTTTTTAAATTTTTTATTTTATTGTTAAGATGATGTACAGAGGGGTTACAGTTACATGAGTAAGGCAATGAGTTCATTACTTGTCAATCATTGTTACTCCTTCCCTTCCTTGTTGTTGTCCCACTATCCCATCGTCCCCCAATCCCTCTGCCACCCAAGTTATAAAGTTTGTTTTCAATATATTGTCCTGTGGGTATCCTTGTTGCAGTGGGTCATCCTGTGTCCTTGTTTCAGAGTTTTGTTATTCCCTTCCCCTCCCCAGATTAGACATATGTATATACAAGATGCAGGATATCAAAATCAAGTACATTGACAACAGGGGATAAGCCATAGGGGAAAGAACATACAAAGGAAACAACAACAACAACCAAAAATAAAATTACATGGTACATTTAAAACAATAAGAATAAAGACAGAACTCTTGTGTCCATATCTTGGCGTTCATTTCACTTAGCATCATCTTATATGGTCATTTGTACATGGTTTTTGAACTTTTTAGCTCATCTGATAAGATTATCCTATATGTTTACTAATTACTGTGATTAATGAAAAACATGGGACCTAAATTTCTTTGGGACTGGGTAACGTCACTTAATATGACTTTTTCCAAGTCTTTCCATTTCCTAACAAATGAGCAGTGTCGTTCATTCTGATGGAAGCATAGAATTCCATTGTATATACCATATTTTCTTGACCCACTCATCTACTGAGGGACATTTGTGTTGGTTCCATATCTTAGCTACGGTAAATAATGCTGCGATAAACATAGTTGTGCTGGTAGCTTTAGTATGGCCTTGTTTATGACCATTTGGGTAAATGCCCAGAAGTGGGATTGCTGGGTCATAGGGGAGCTCTATGTGGAATCTTTTGAGGAAGAACCTCCATATTGCTTTCCAGAGTGGCTGAACAAATTTACATTTCCATCAACAATGAAGTAGGGTTCCCTTCTGGCCAAATCCCTTACAGCCTCTGTTGTTATGAGATTTTTTTTTATTATAGCCATTCTAACTGGGGTGAGGTGGAATCTCAACGTTGCATTGATTTGCATTTCTTTTATGATCAGAGAAGTTGAACATTTCTTCATGTGTCTACTGGCCATTCTTTTTGTAAATAAGTTTTTTATTGTGAAAATATTGTACAGAGGGGTTACAGTTTACATGAGCAAGGTAATGAGTACATTTCTTATCAAGCATTGTTGCCTCCTGCTTTGTTTTTCCCCTACCATCCCTTTCCTCCCACCTCCACAACTATAACCCCCCTGCCTAAATTGTTAAGTTCATTATTCAACATAATGTCTTGTACATCTCATTGTTACAATGGGTCAACCTGTATCCCTATTTAAACATTTTATTTTTTCCCTTCCTTTCTTATTTCCTCTTCAGAGAAGTCTTTTTTAAGTCTTTAACCCACTTATTAATGGGGCAATTGTTTCTTTGAGGATTTGTTTTTGGGTGACTTAATTTCTTGAGTTCTAAGTATATTTTAGATATGAGGTCCTTGTCTGTTGTATAGCTAGTAAAGATCTTCTCCCAGTCTGTAGGCTTTCTATTGATCTTACTAGCTATGTCTTTTGCCACACAGGAGCTCTGTAGTTTTATCAATCCCATTTGTCCAAGCTTTCTTTGATTTGTTGTGTTTCTGGATCTTTATTAAGAAAATTTCGGCCTGTGCCAAGGAATCCTAGAATTTCTCTTATTCCTTCCTGTAATATTTTCAGGTGTCTGTTTTTACTTCCAGGTCTTTGATACATTTGGAGTTAATTCTGGTGCAAGGATCTAATTTTAGTTTTCTTCAGATGTTTAAACAATTTTTCCAGCACCATTTCATGAAGAGACTATCTTTCTTCCATTCTATTTTTTGTCCCCCTTATTGAAGATTAGGTGGGTTCATATCTGGGTCTTTGGTTCTAGTCCATTGGTCTTCAGGTCTATTCTTGTGCTGGTGATTACTATGGCTTTGTAGAAGAGTTTGAAGTCTGGTATTGTTATTCCTTCATCACTGTTCTTTCTGCTAAGGGTTGTCTCTCTTTAAGTCTTTAGCCCACTTATTAATTGGATTGTTCTTTCTTTGAGGATTTATTATAGAGGGGGTTTTTGAGCTCTAAGTATATTTTATGTATTAAGCTGTTACCTGATGCAAAGCTAGTAAAAATCTTCTTTCATTCTATGGACTTTCTATTTCTCTTGCTAGCTATGGTTTACGTTTCACATAATTTCATTTATCTGGTTTTTCTTTGATTTATTGTGATTCTAGATCTTAGGAAGTTTCAACCCTAAAATTTCCCTTAATCCTTCAAGTAATATTTTCATAGTATCTGGCCTTACATCAAAATCTTTGATATCTTTAGAAATGATTCTGGTACAGAGTAATATATAAGGATCTAGCTTCAGTTTTCTGCATGTGTTTAGTGAGTTCTGTCAGTACCACTTGTTGAAGAGGCTATCTTCCTTCTAACCTGTGTTTTTGGCTCCTTTATCAAATATTATATGGAAAGCCTGGTCTTACCTCCTGTTTTAAATATTCTTTTACTTCCTACAACAGTTGGATAGATCACTGTGGTATTTTCAAACGTGAATGTTGGTACTGTAAAATTTCAGTAAGGGAGATAGCAGATAAAGGACATACAATATTAAAATAAGTGATGTAGACTCAGCTCAAGAAAAGCTTAGAAATACAGACAAGAAATGAGAAAGGCAAATCTTGAAATTAAAGATCCAGGGCCCAGAAAGGATGAATATGGAGGAATGGAAATTGGTCCAGGTGGCACCTGGTAGCTACGGGGTAAATCAGAACATGGAACCATTAGCAGAGTCACAGGCAATTGCAGTTACTGAGGAGACCATGGTCAGTGGGATTAGCAACACAGTACTATGGCAATTTCTACATCAAGGCTGAGACCCATGTCTGACACAGAATAAGACATTTAAAATCACAAATGTAATGGAAAAATCAAGGATATAGAGCAAGTATTGCTATGGTCTTTCTTGAAAAAATGCAGTACCTTGAACTGTTTTTAGGTACTCTGGAAACTACTACGATACGTAAAATGATGCAGGCAAGTTGTAAGGAGAGTGATGGGAGAAATAGGTGACCTTAGTGTCTGGTGGGATCTGGAATTCTCCATCTTCATTAAGAATTTTGAACAAAGGGACTAGAGAAGAGACCACAAACTTGCTTTTATTAACAATTTTTTTCAGTTTATTTTTAAAAATTTTTATTGTACAAGTGATGTACAAAGGGGTTGCAGTTACACGAATCAAGTAATGAGTATATTTCTTTGGGAAGAGGTGACACTGTTCAACAGAGATTTTCTGTTGACCATTGGTTAAGCTATTTTGACAAGTACCACCACCACAATCATTGTTAACAAAGAACAGGGGTGAAAAACCCAGGCACCAAATAAGAGATCAGATTCAAGTGATAGCAATCATTTTGATGCATTTCCACATATATTTTGCAGGAGGTAAATAATCTATACTTTCTGTAGGTAATGGTTTGAGATTGCAATATCTGGTATATTGTATATGTATGTACATATGTATTTTATATGTATGTACATATATATACCAAATATTGGCATATGCATGTTCATATAATGTATACACACACACACAATCCTCCATACAAAGGACTCTAATATAAAAAGAACTCTTCCTTTCTCCACAGGTTGTGTCAATGACAAAAGATCTCTCCCTTCTCTCCTCTCTCTCCCTCTCTCTCTCTCTCTCGCTATCTCTCTCACACATACACACTCCACAAATACATTCCCACTTATAGTCACTTAAAACTTAAACCAGTAAAGTCCTTAATGCTGGCCAAGGTGAAAGAAAGCATTGGCTCAGACCACCTGGGGCCCCGTTATGCCACATGGTGCCAAGAACACTTGATCTTGGATCTATCCTCCTGAAATAAATGCCATTTTCTTTCTTGGTCTGAAGAGACCTATATTAAGCAATAGTGACTGAGCTTTTGAACATGTATGTAGTTGAGTGCTTCTTAATTGGCAAGTGCTCAGATTTGAGTGTCTCACCTAGGCCAGTGAGATTCCCATGCCTTAGTAACACAGCTCTTTGCAAATAAGCAAAGCTTTGCGTTCTTGGGGGAAATGCAGCTTATATAGCACTTAGGAGTACTCAAAGAGCCTCTGTTTCCTCTCTGTATTCATGTGGTTTCATGAGAAGACCAAGATTGTTTTATTGCCCCAGGATGCCGGGAAATTTTCATTTGGCTCCCTTAGATCTTTGGGATAAAAGAAGGATGGTAAGAAAAAGAATTCCCTTTGCTGTCTTAGGTTTCTGTTCTCCAGGAAAATCTGTTATGTTTTCTAAGATCAGATACTCTATCGTTTATTTTTCGCTTTGGTGACTGTATAATTTTACACCTTCAGACCTCATTTTTTTTTCAAAGGAATAACTTTCCTCTGGTTCTTCCTGTTTCAAATCATTTCATGGGATTCCATTTTCAGATAAAATGCAGGTAGTGTGTTTCATAAATTTTAGATTTATTGACTGCACATTTCTTTAAATTCTGAGACATGAATGACCTAAGTATATTCCAACTAGAAATTATAATCACAACTAAAAATGAAGTGTTGCCAGTCACTGGTGACTCACTACTACATTCCTAGCTACTCAGGAAGCTGAGATTTGAGGGTCTCAGTTCAAAGCCAGCCTGAACAGAAAACTCTACGTGATCCCTAAAAAGCCACAAGTGGAGGTATGACTCAAGTGATAAAACTCCAGCTAGAAGTAAAGCAGCCAAAGTGAGAATGGAAGGCCCTAATTTCAAGCTCCAGTTTCAGCACAAAAACAAACAAAAAACTAACAAAATACACACACTTTCTAGTACACTTGAGAAGTTTTTGAGGTGCAGATTGGCAGAGTAAGTTTGAATGTACTCATTTGCTAGCGTGTAAACGAGTGATTCCTCTGGCCCTCTGTAGCATGGTACTTCTTGCTTCTATATCCCTCATATCATTTAATCTTTCTTCATAGAACAGAATAAAGCACAACTCTTGGGCTTTTTTCTGTCTCCACTAGATTGCAATTGCACACAAAAATTTAACTATTGGGTTTCATTTCTGATGGACATCTGTGCCCATGAACTATAAAGAATGCCCAAGTGATTCTACAAGGGACAGTAGCTTATTTGTGTATTGAAAACTGAATACAGACTAGAAACGTAGCAGTTCAAAAGTTATATTCTACCATTTTATTTTTATTTATTTTTTTGTCACTCAGCCTGGGCGCTGTCCCTCAGCTCTTCAGCTCAAGGCTAGCACTCTACCACTTAAACTGCAGTGCCACTTCCGGTTTTCTGGTGGTTTATTGGAGATAAGAGTTTCACGGACTTTCCTGCCCAGGCTAGCTTTGAACCGTGATCCTCAGATCTCAGCCTCCTCAGTAGCTAGGATTACAGGCATGAGCCACCGGCGCCCAGCAATCCTACCATTTTTATAAGCCTTCATCTTGAATAATTCTGACTCAATATTCTAATAAAATATTTTATTTATTTAATAAGCAATGGTAAAATGATACTCTCTTCTCTCTTCCTCTGCATAGGGACCTCTAATGCTAGAATTATACACATTAAATTAGTTCTTAGTACTTTTTATATTCTGACAATAGATGTTTTCCAATAATTCTAGAAGAATAGCTGATTTGGGGAAGTGGCACTGTAGCTCAAGTGGTAGAGCACTTGTCCTAAGCTGAAGAGCTGAGGGATAGTCCCCAGGCCTAGAGTTCAAGCCCCACGACCAACAACAACAACAAAAAAATCTGATTTGGGAACTATATGTATTAAATGATCTTCAAAAGTACACCTAAAATTTTTACAGAATTAAAATAAAACTATTCTTGTTTTGCAAAAATTCAAAATGTTCTAAGAGTTCTAAAGTACAAAAGAAAAATATTCAGAGGTTTAACACCAGTGTCATTTTTAGGTGGAAACTAGAGTTCTCTGATTTGAACTTTCCTTCTCCCTTTGAATGGCCTCCATTATTTTTAATGTCTTTTGAGTACCCTGTTCTCTTAAGTCACATTGGTGCTTGCTTTCTTTGAATCACATTTATAATGGTGGACTGTTTTCCATGAAATATGTGACATTTTTACAGCTTTAAAAAGTGCCTAAAATCTTAAACAGTTAGTAACCCAACATACAAATATCTAATAGTCTTATGTGTAAACAAAAAAAGTTATTGTCTAGTGAAACTTTCATTTCAAGAGTGGATGGTAGAAGGAAAATTTCAGCAGATTTTTGTCATAAACATAGTCTTAAGGAGACACTGAATAACAAAGAATGAGAATAGCAGACCTGTTTAATTGACAAGATACACAAATTAGTATCTTGATTTACTAGGATAGCACTCACATTGTGAATTCTGACATCTAGAATTGGTAAGAATTCAATGTACCATTTAGATGTTGTTTGAAGACGATCTTCATTTTATAAAAGCATTTACCCAAATCATACCTTTTGATCCAGAAATTCTATGTAAACATTCCAGTGACTTTGAAATGAAAATTGTTTCCATAAAGCAACATTTTGGAGAGGAAGGATCTTAGGGGAAAATGTCCCTTAAAATCTTTACCAAAGTGAATAACTGTTCAAACTGAAAATCCTCAGGGAGTTGAAGATCTTAAAGTGGGTTTTCTGCCTATATATTTATATACATTATTGAAATAATCTTAAGTCATGGTCTAACATTTATCTCACTATTTGTTTGAAGAATTAAGTATAGAAACATAACCAGAACATTTTCATTAAACATAGGAACACAGTATACCACATTTACTGCAGATAGCTTGATGTTTTTGGGTATGTGTATGTATATGTATATGTGTGGGAGTGTGTCATGTTGTGTGTGAACATGGGCACACAATAATGGGTAAATTAAATATTTTAATAATCACCTCACTTTTAAATTACAATAAGGATAGAAGTCATTTATTTAAACATCTTTGCATGTACATAGGCATGCATACACACATAACATGCATGCACACATAGAGAGACTGACAGACAAATACACACATTCCAACCTTGCCAGATTTACCTGTGGTCTGGGAGGGTAAGATTTTCATCAGGTTATGGAATTAAGCTTAACCTTACCTTTTCATGTTAAGCATTTGTTCTGACATACTTTCTCCTCCTTCCAACCTTGTCGGATTTTTTTTATTCCATTTTTATAGGACAGCTTTGACTCTGCACTAAACCATGCCACTAACACGTTACTTAATCTAACTGGCACATTGTAAAATTTTACACATGCGCTCATCCAGATAATTACACAATTAATTTTCACTTAGTTCAGCTGAAATGGGGATAATGAAATTTCCACTGGTGTACTGTTACGTCCAGGGGCCAAAGGTCAGTTTCCTGTTTGGATAAGGGTGAGTTTAAAGAGGATTTCTGACAGTCTCCTTACTTCAACTAGTTCTAAAAACATTGCAATGGAATTTCAATTTACAGCTCAGTTCAATGAAAGGAGCAGATGTTGGGAGTGTGCCACCAGTGCGCTAGGGCTGCTTTCCACACAGGTGTGCAAAGAAAACCGTCAGCTCCAGCTTAAAGACATGTCGTTTCTACCTTTCATTCTGTAGTGAAAAGCTAGCTGACGGACAGCTGGAATTGATTTTTCTTTTAAGATTTAGAAATCTTCCAAGCCATGATCTTAATGCAAACTTCGCAGGTGACACTGCCTTTAAATCTAGAAGTTAGTCCTTGAGGTGGAAGAGACATCAATTCATGTGCTTGTGACATTTTTTCATAGAGAAGAAGTTTTCCATTAGGCTTTCCTGATGGTGAAAGTGGAGAAAATTTACTTTGAAATACAAGATAAGTCTTCATCTTTCCTCAAGTGTTTACTTTGTTTTGTCACAATTCCAAAGTCTCCACATTTTATCCTAAGTACTCATTGGGTATTTTATAAACAGCAGTGAAAGATGCCCAATAAGAAAAATACAGTTACCATAAGTAATCCATTTTGTTAAAAGTTTTCTTTTCACCAGAATCAGACATACTACTAAAATTGACATTTCCTAAGAAGGGAAATTGGATTCTAACAGGAGTCCACATTTTTGTTAAATTCTGATGCATGCAAAATGTTGTCTGGCAAGTGATAAAAGTACCTGAAAGGAGACACATATGCTAATTGATAAAACCTCACAGGTGCTCTGTTGATGCCTTTCCTGGCTAGGTTAACATTATGGTATAGACTTGCTTTCATAGCTAAATCCATATGACTTGAACATTATCATACAAAGGAAATGAATCAGATGTTTACCTGTATAAAAGAAAACTTTTTAAAGAAAATGTTAGAAGACAGAGTATATTATTGTTATAGTAAAAATATTTGTCTTCTTCTAAATGATAAGAAAGCTCAGATATTAAAATTTAAGACAGCCGAGTGCTGGTGGCTCATGTCTATAATCCCAGCTACTTAGGAGGCTGATATCTGAGGATCAAAGTTTGAAGCCAGCCCAAGCAGGAAAGTCTGTGAGACACTTACTATTCTGGAAGTGGAGCTGTGACTCAAGTGGTAGAGTGTGAGCCTTGCACATAAAAGTTCAAGGATAGCATCTAGGCTCCAAGTTTAATCCCTCGGACCCCATATATCACACCCCTCCCTACACAAACAACCATAAGACAACAGGTTTTATATTATGATAACATATTAATTCCTTATTTCCTAATAAAATAATTTCCCCTAAAATAAGTGAATCTTGTAAAAATAAGATATCGAGGCGAAAAGGGAATGCATCTTTGCAAAGCATTTCTGGCACATCTAAGGTAGAAAGCTAGACTCTGTTTTTCCTTTGAATGTATTTTCCAAACTATTTTTTCAATAAAGTCTTCCCCGACCATCCTGCTTTGACTTTACAAATCACAGTCTCCCCCTCCCTAGCTGGCCCTCTTTCTTCTGTATCCCTCCCTCCACCTTTTCTTTCTTCATAGAAAGACATACTGGAAAAGTTACATGTGATCTTATATTCATTAATTTCCTCCAGTAGAGTGTAAACTCCAAGATGACAGTGATCTTCGCTTCATTCACCACTCCATCTCAAGCACCTAGGATGTGCTGACTTACTGGGTGGATGAAGAATTTCTGCAGGCTAGTGCAGTTCTCTTTCTCTCCCAGAAGCAACTGCAGAAACAAGAGTTCCTAATAGATAGGAAACTTCATTATGGAGTCAGTGAGTAAATAACCTGGTGTAGTCATTCTGGTATAAAAGCAGGCTATACACAATGGCTCAGTAGCTATGCGCATATGACCATATAAAATGATGTTTATTGAAATGAACTCCAAGAAATGAAAACAAGAGTTGATTTTTGTTATTGGTTGCAGTTGTTTCTTTTTATTTTCTCCTTTGGTTTACTCCCTGGTGTCACTGTTTTTTATTTCTCTACCCTTTGTCTTGTATATAAGTTTATCTGATTTGTGAAGGGAAGAGGAATCACAGAAACGGTGGGACAAAGAGTAAAGCAATGCAACAGTGATATTCACTAGATACTATGTTGGAAATTAACTTTACAACTTCGGTGGAGGGTAGTTGGTGGAGAGGTAAGTGGGAGAAAATGAGGGAGGGGCTAACACTATTCAAAAAGAAATGTACTCATTACCTTACTTATGTAACCTTACCTTACTTATGTAACTTATGTACATCATCTTTAAAATTAAAATTAAATTTAAAAAATAAATAAAAGAAGGCTACAAATACAGAGTATTCTAGGAAGTCTAGCCACTCTATGGCCAATGAGTGATAACCTCCAGAACATATAACACAGTAGGAAATCACCTTTCCATTGCAGGTAAACTCTCTAAGTTGACAGAAGACATGAATCCAGACTTAGGAGGGACAATTTAATTTAAATTATAAACATAAATAGTTTCATACTTTTGTAAAAAAATATTTTAATATCTTGGTTTTTAAGTGCACATAAGAACAGAGTGAACACATCCCTGGAAATAGTAAGGTTTCATGCTAATCTGTCTTGAGTACTGGGAAGAATTTTCTATGAATAATCTTGAACCATTTATTATATTTACTTGATCTTTAAGATGCTGATGAACAAATCAGAGACATAAGAGGTAGCCACTGAAAAGGTAACTATGTAGGAATGGGGAAAGGACTCTCATAACTTCATCTGAGAAAAAGAAAGGGGCAAATGTGACTTTTTTCTAGATTAAATAAATACAAACATGTTGAAGGGCACATTTTCAAATAAAAGGACTCATGCTTTCTTGTAAATTCTAATTTCTCATGTTTTAATGGGCTCTAGACTATAACATCAATTTGAAATAAATTAAACTTTTTACTGAAATAAAGAAAATTTGAAATAAAATCAAATAAAATGTTGATGCCTGTGGTCTAACTCATTCCTGAATGCTTTGAATTTTATTGTAATTCCTGCCTTTCTAGAGAACTCTCCAGTGAACTGGCACTCAGACAGGTCCACAATGAGGAAGTATGGAGGTCAAAAAGAGTCACTTCCCCAATAGAGTGTGATTCTTAACACTTTTCTCCCACTAACACTATACCTTATAAGATACCTATACTTTACTGATTTCATTCCTTTTTCCACTGACAATTTAAGACTAGCTTCATTTATTGACTTGGGATCAATTCTTAATCAGTATCCCTGGAAAGATCTGTCCATAAAATTTTCAACAATCTGATTGCCCCCTCCCCATTTTCCCAAGTAGTATCTTGATCACCAATTTTCCTGTATTTTTTTTTCCCTAAGATCATCAAGGTTTTTGAGAGCACATCTTCAACTTCCCTTGGCATTCTATATATATATATATGGAGATGCATCTTGAGGGAATTTAGACAAACGTGAAAAAACCTCACTTATAAATGAACAGTGCTTTAGGGTCTCTGCTCTTTATATATTACTGAAAACTGGGTGATGGATTTGCAATCCCCATGGCCTTTATCTGTCACTTCTTAATAAAATCACTGCATTGCTTCCATATGTTCAGTTATTATACTTCCCCCATTTCATTTTGGCCCTTGTCCATGCTCTATGACTGAGGATCTAGTGACTTTCCAATGGAATGTCAGAAAACTTGCTGAAAATTGCCACGTTGGACACTAAGTCTCTGTTTGAGACTGTACATCTTTATTAATAAAAATCACTCTACAGCATGGAATCATGATACCTCCAATTTTTCTTTGCAATTTTTTGTCAAGACATGAGCATATTGATTCATTTTTCTCAATTCAAATGAAAATGATAGCACTTAAAATCATTGGCTATCTGGGAATCATGATATCCATCAGACACATACATGAGGTTCTCAAAATCTCTTGCTCATTGTAGTAGGTTCAGTAATCTTTCTCCAAAAGTTATGTCTACTTGACACTTGTATATGATCTTATTTGGAAAGATGGCAGTTGCCAATATAATCAGTTAAGGATCCAGATGAGAATATCTGATAGGAAACAAAAAAGAATGGACATGCACAGGCAGAGATTTGAGCGCTGAATCAGACTTATAGCCTCTATCACTGTAAGTAAATAAATTTCTGTTGCTTTAAGCCATTCATCTTGTGGTGATTTGTTATTGCACCTACAAGAAACTAGTAGTATATACTCCTCTCTTTCCCCCTCTCCTTCCCAATATTCCTCTTCTCAGTTAGTTTCTATTCTCATAGTTCTTCTGAAATCCCATCTCCATGTCTGAAGCCATATTTTAAAACATGGACAAAGAAACCCACCTAAAAAAGGGTAAGAAGTCTGAATATTCAAGAGAGTTAAGGGAGACATCAGAGACGCCTGTATGTTTATTTTTTTAAATAATTATGGTACAGAAGCAGAAATCACAACTTTATGTTATAATTTAGTTAATATGCAGTGAAAAAATTCAAATACTAGAATGACACAAATATTAGCTATAGTTGCTAGTGATGTAGAATGCTATATTAGAACTGGCAAAGTCTAGATACTTAAAAAAAAACCAGCAAAATTTCATCAGAGTCAAGGAGGAGGCTGAGATCTAAGGATCATAGTTCAAAACTAGTCCTGGCAAGAAAGTACATGAGACTCTTATCGTCACTAAAACTGACAAAAAATGCTAGAAGTGGAGCTGTGGCTCACTCATATGGTAGAGTGCTAGCCTTGAGGGAGAAAGAAAAAAGGAAGCTGAAGGATAGAAATGAGAGACTGGCATACACACACAACTTTTTTTTTCCAACAAAAAAGTAAGTTTTCATGAGAGATCATGCAACAGTCCTGCTGGAGGAAGTCCAATAAAAATGAGATAGCCAATGTCCAGACTATAAATACTTCAGGCATTGTTAACTAGTTAAAAGATCTTTGCAAGTGATCTAACTTGTCTGGATGTATGTCCTAATACAGAAAATAAAGTATAAATATTAGTCATTTAAGGTGGTTGCTGTATGAACAAACAGCACATACTGAGTTAGGGAAAAAAAACAAGCAAAAAGCACCAAGGTTGCTTTTTATTTTAAATCTAGATCACTTTGCATAACCTTATAGCTCAAGGTCATTTAGTAATTAATATCACAGCCTGCTGCCTGTCTTGCTGACCTTTCTGGGAACCCCATGGTTCTACTAATAGCGACTTCACTTAATGGCCTTTCATCCGGCTGTTCTCTATGGTTGATCTTAGTGCTTCCATAATCACTTTTTTGGTGATCTTTGGGCTGGAATCCTATAATATATTTTTTATTAGTTAGCATTTGCATTTTTAAGTTTTCTACATTTTAAAATGATCAGCTAATTCAACATTATTCTTGGTCAACATTCCCAGGTTTGAAAGAGATGTTATTATAAAAATCTCCTCAATCCTGTGTCCTATTTTCAGCATTGATACTCACAGGACACTACATTGGAAGTGATCTTTACAACTTTGGCAGGGAGAGGGGGGTGGGAAGTTGGGGGAGGTGGGGGAGGGAAGGGATAGTAGGATAAAAACAAAGGAGAGGGTAACAATGTTTGACAAGAAATGTTCTCATCTTACTCATCTAACTGTAACCCCTCTGTACAGCATCTTTACAATAAAATAAAATTTTTTAAAAATCTCAATTTTTTTTAATGTTTTCAAGTATTCCTCAGTTGCCCTGGATTTTAATATATGAGCAGCTGAAATTCAGGACGTTTTGTTCCATACTTCTCCAAATTAGTGACTTCTTTCCCTTACTTTTGGAGATTTTTACTAATGCCTAAACAAGATTTACACACACATAAAATTCTTTATAACAAGTTACAGAAATAGGAGGAGATATATTTATATTTCTGTTTAAATATACACATTTCAACCTTAGAACTGTTTAAACATCCAGATTTATTTTCATCTTTGGCACTTGACTAATTTCATCAGTTCAATTTCATGATTAGAAATTCTTAATAAGACACTCCCTAGGATATAGTAATAATTAAGCTCAGAGGGACTGGTATCCCTACTATTAAGAAATAAAAAGTTTATAAAACCTCATTCTATCACTTCTATGAAAAAAGAGTTCTTTCACATTTGAGTATTAGTTTTGCTGCTTTTACACATGGCAAATTAATTTTACTTTTATAATTAGGTGAGGTGTTCCAAATCTAAATTAACACTTTTGGCTTTACTTTTTGAGAATACCTACTCATTATTCTCTAGCAACTTAATGGTTGTGCCATTCTATGAACCAAAATAGTTAATGTAATCTGACATTTATGACTTCCACATAATATCAACTGCTAAAATTTGAAAAGAGGTCTCTATTCAGAAAAAAAATCTCAAACTAATAAGTATGCACTCAATATTAAAATAGGGTCAGAGATCCTTTTCACTTTCATTACATATAATTTATGCCACTTGAATGTAGTTTAATAAGGTCATAAAAATGCCAGTTGCGGTATCTCATAATACTTTTTATAAACTGGTTTTACAGTCTCTCCTTTGTTCCAAAGTTCAAAGTGACAATTGAAATGCACAAGTTGCTTAAGGGTTGTTGAAGCTGTCTCCTGGAAAAACTCCTGGAAAAAAATACATAAATTATATATGTATGTATATGAAACAAAGCTTTCATAAAAATTTGTATATTATCTACTTATAAGCATGTAAAATATCCTATTTGCTTAAGGTATATTTTCTAAATGTAAAATTATTTCTCAAAATCTTGGCAATTAATGAAAGACATTTCTTTTTTCCAGGTGATATTTCTTATTTCCAGGTGATAGGTTGATATTTTTTCAATTATGAAGGAAAAAACAATTCAAGAAAAGGCTAGTTTTATATTATTCCTCTAGCCTGACCCTTTTGTTAAGATGAGATTAAAATTTCCCAACACTTATTCCTCACTTGGTCAATGTCAAACAATACTCCAAGGTGCTCTTACAATGGTGGCATTGTCAGCTTTCCATGACTTCATTTACTTGCTGATCACTGCTTCACTTCCTGTCTGAGGTAAATAGGCCTTTGCAAGCACTTCCCGCAAGTCATTTCAGAGGAGATAAATTAAATAATGATTGCAATGTAATATTGTGATAGTGCTAAAATATTTCCTTCATGTTTCAACTTTAAGCACAAGTTTCCAATAATATATAATTTTTCATTTGCTAGCTCAAACTTTTGGTTTTATTAACTTCTACAGCTGCACACAGTATTTATGTATTTGGTGACCAACCTTGATATACTATAATAATAGTGAGCTAGGGCCTTTATATAAAAATAAAGAAAACTTCAAAGATCACTGTCGAATCAGGCACAGATATTTTATGAAATTTTCTTAAAAACATCAATTGAACAAAAGCATAAGCAAGTGTTTCAGTTAGTGAGCCAATATATAAATTGTTATTCCACCTTTGCTTTATCTTTCTGAAGACTTCCATGTTTTATTTCTGTTATCAGAAGAATTATTCAGGAAGGCCACAACAAAGTGATTCTTATTTAATACTCAACTCCTGTGTAGAGGTTTTAGCTAATTAGATTTTCGGTGAATATGTAGTTATTCCTTAGAATTGTTTATTCTATCCAGCTAATGACAACAAGAAGAAAAGAACACAGTATTGATATTATACTGTCTGAGAGGATAACACCAGGTAACCTATTGTCAAAAATGGGTTAATTTCAGCACTTGTACTGATCATGGAATTGACCCACCTGTGAAATAAGAACACAACATTCAGTAAGATTGAAATCCAAACAAGATAGAATGGAAAGTATAATACCTATCATAAAAATACAGTATCATCATTATAGATAATGACATGGCATATAAGCAGTATGCATAGTTCACTTCTCTATTCTGCAATATTCAATGGAGACACTGACTTCTCAAGTGAGAAACTTGTGTTTTTCATAAGATAAATAGATCACACAGATTCACTGACACACCTGGATCACTAGAACAAAGGTGCCTTGAGGGAATCAGCAGGAAATTGCTAGAAAATGGGTTCAATAGGATAGAAAACATAAAGAGCAGAAACATATTCTCCTCAAACCAATAACGTTTGGCTGAGAAAGTCTAAGTCTTTTGGGCCTATAGCAGTCAGCAGTCACCACTTCCTGATGCTGAGTATAGAGAGATACCTAGCAACTTTCGTGAAAAAAATCAGAAAAAATTTGAATTATTAGACAAAACTAATACTAATAGCTATGTGGAACATATGCATACTAAATACAAACCATTTGAACTTACAAATTCAATGGTTGAAAAAGAAGTTTCCCTTGATCCTTAAGAAACAATTTTGTGTCATTTTCAATATGGCTTTCTTCTTTCTCTGTAACATAATCTCCATACTTGAAGCCATCATAGATGAATGTTGTATTTTTCACTCCCAGTTTTCTTCAACCTTCCCTCCCATCTTCTAAAATGGAGAAAAGGAAGCCTGACCTTGGAACCTCACTCAGTGCTGCTCTACTTTGTGTCTTGACCCTCACAGCCTCAAGATGGGCTGTCAACCATTGCTATTGTCTTGTTTAATTCCTAAACAGTGGCCTGAGGACGGATTTAAGAAGTTGAACCCAAGCCTGTTGCTGGTGGCTCACACCTGTAATCCTAGCTACTCAAGAGGCTGAGATGTGAGGATCACAGCTCCAAGCCAGCCCTGGCAGAAAAGTCCCTGTGAGATTCGGATCTCCAATTAACTCAAAATCCAGAAGTGGCTCAAGTGGTAGAGCACTAGCCTTGAGCACAGAGACTCAGGGATAGCACCCAAGGCCCTAAGTTCAAGCCCCACAACCAATAACAACAAACAATCAAGTTAAACCTGGAGGGACTGCTCATTAGGATCCAACCCCAGAAATACTATTAAAGGCCTCTGACATGTTATTACATAACTTTCTGAAAAAACAAAACCAAACCACGAAGCACACACAACAACCAGAAATAAAATGTCATGAAGGGCATATGATGGGGATTAAATATGAAGAATTATTTTGAATCCATGTTGTAGATGGGACCCTTGCAAGTTTACTTCACATTATTAGAATTTCACAAGAAGAAAACAACCCTGAATGAAAGGTAAACTGTGAGATGATCCCAGCTTACTTTCCACTAGGTCTTATGCATATTGCAACTTCTTCATAGAATAGAAGCCTCTGAACACACATGATTTGACATGAAACCTGCATCAAAATTGTCTAGTAATTTCAAGGAGCTAAGTGATAATCCTCCAGGTTGTGTAATCTGGTTGTTCCTTTGGGATTCAGAAGTGCTTGTGTGACAGATTAAAAATAAGCATCAAATTTCAAGATTCAACATTCAACATCAAATGCTGAAACCTTCAGGCAGATTTCACAATGCTAAAGACAAAGCCTCTATGGGGAGTGGTGGTGAGGGGGGACGGAGAATGGGAAGGAAGGGGAAGGGGAAACAAAGGAGGAGGCTACAATGCTTGATAAGAAATGTACTCATTATCTTGCCCATGTAATTGTAACCCCTCTGTACAGAATTTTCACAATAAAAAGCCTCTATTTGTATTTTGTTTCTTTTTATTTTGTGATATTTGAGTTTGAAATCAGGACCTCATACATTTTCAGCTTGCTTGCTGGCTGCTGTTCCATCACTTGAACCACACAGCTAGCCTTGATTTTTGTTGGTTATTCTGGAGATGGAATCTCATGGACTTTCATGCCTGAGCTAATTTTGAACCATGCTCCTCCAAATCTCAGCCTTCCAGATAGCTATGATTACAGGTATGATCCACCAACACCCAGCTGAAAGGCTTCAATTTTTCTGTCTGCACCTGAAAATGTCCTGGAACTTACTGTGTAGCCCACACTGTTCTGAAACTCAGGATCTTCCTGTATCACCCTCTGGATGGTGGGACTATCAACATGCACTAGCATAAATAGGTAACAAAAGCTTCACGAAAAAAATCAAAGGATCCATCCATTCTACAAATTTGAAGTTTAACAAAAGCAGGCTCTTTCCTGCATATCAACCATATTTTTTCTCTACTTTGCTCTGTTTGAAATTCTTGGGTAAAATTGTAAAGAAAGGATAACTGAGCAGGAATTTGAAGTCAGAGAATCTAAAAGACTGAGAACACAAATGTAAATCAGAAACTTGGGGAAAAACCTTATTAGTATGCATGTTATTGATTTATCATTTGGACAATAGTGAGGAAAAATTTAAATAATTATGGACACATCCAAGCATTGATTCTTGCCAGATGAAAGTGACAATTTGCCCTTCCAAGCCTTAATTTATTTTGGAAAATGAAGGTTGAAATATTTGTACAAAGGCACACTGTGGGACAGGTGGTTCAGAATAGATTTTCAATAATTTGCAACTACCAATATGAACAAGAGCAGATTAGTCATGTTTTGAAAAGAGATTCTTCCTCAGCAATTGTACTCTTTTTCCTTATATAGAGTTCTCTGTTCTAATCATCCTCATCCCTTGAAAAGTCATTGTAAGACTATTTGCTGCCATAAACAAAAATACCAAGGATTTTAAAAAAGTTCTCAAATCTCAAGCATGAATAGAGAAACTCTTACAACCAGACATTTTTCTTTAAGTATACAGACCTATCTATGAGAAAGAGACAGACAAAGAGAGGGAGAGAGAGGGAGGGGAGAGAGAAAGGAAAAGCAAGAAAAAGGAGGGAGAGGAGGAGGAGGAGGAAGATGAGAAGGAATGAGAGAAAATTAAATAAATGATAAAAATGGAAAAATTACTGAACCAACCATGAGAAAATGACATAGATAAATAATCTGTATTTTCCCCCAAAGGAAATTGTTACATAATCCCATTCTTTCTTATGTAAACGAGTTCACTTGTCTTTAAAAATATTTCCAATTGTTTGAAGACAAATTGAAAGTAGGCAGAAAAAAAGATGCTATGTAAAGTATTTGAGCTTAGATTTGTAAAACAATCCTGAGAACATATTTATACACAATACTTTAGGATAACAGATTCACAAAAATTTCCAGTAGATTATCTCTTAAAGATCACAGACCATTTTATTTATATTAATTAGTTCTATGCCTTAGTGAAAAAAATACTTGATTCAAAATGCTTAAAAGCCAATGCTTTATTTATGGTCCATCATAGCAAAAGGAGTGTTGGTGATCATACTATGCAAGTTAGCACTCAAAGATCTTAGTGATAATCTTGTGCAAACAGAATATCTCTAAAGTAATTATTGAGTAATAATGGGCAATCCATTCTCAAGTAGAAAGTTCAGAAGCTCCTTTTGAGTTTCTTAGAGAGGATTTTTAAAAATTTATTGGTACTGTAAAGATGATGTACACAAAGGTTAGTTACATAAGTCAGATAAACAGTGCATTGCTCTTTTGTGAGTTCATTTTGCTTAGCCTCATCTTATATTTTTCATATATATTTTTATTGTAAAAATACTGTACAGAGGTGTTACAGTTACATGAGTAGGGTAATGCATACATTTCCTATTGAGCATTGTTACCTCTTCCTTTGTTTTCCTCCTCCCACCCTTTCCCACTCCCCAACTCCTCCCCTCCTCCCCAAAGTTGTAAAGTTCGTTTTCAACATAATGTCTTACACATTTCATTGTTACAATGGGTCAATCTCCTTGTTTCAGCGTTTTGTTATTTCCCTTCCCCTCCTCAAATTACAAAAATGTATACACAAGATGCAGGGCACCTGAATCAAACAGTGACAACAGGGGTTACACCATGGGGGAAGAACATATGAAAGAAACAAAAAAATCACATGCTACATTATGAATACATCAAAAACAACAGTAAGAAGGATAAAACCGCTTGTGTGCCTATCTTGGGGTTCATTTCACTTAGCATCATCTTATATTGTCATATGTATATAGCTTTTGAGCTTTTCTGCTTGCTCTAGACATATACTAGTTACTGCAAATGAGGGAAACCATGGGACCTATGTTTCTTTGGGTATAGCTTACTTCACTTAATATATTTTTTCCAAGTCTTTCCATTTTCTAGCAAATGGGGCAATGCCATTCTTTCTAACAGAGGCCTAGAATTCCATTCTATATATGTGCCACATTTTCTTGATCTGTTCATTTACTGAGGGGAATCTGGGTTGGTTCCATATCTTAGCTATGGTGAATAATGCTGCAATAAACATGGTTGTGCTGGTAGTTTTGGTATGACTTTGCTTGTGACTATTTGGGTAAATGCCCAAAAGTGGGATTACTGGGTCATAAAGGAGTTCTATGTGGAGTCTTTTGAGGAACCTCCATACTTGCCTTCCAAAGTAGTTGAAAAAGTTTACACTCCCACCAACAATACAGTAGGGTTCCCTTCTGGCCAAATCCTACAGCCTCTGTTGTTATGAGATTTTTTTTTATTATAGCCATTCTAACTGGGGTGAGGTGAATCTCAATGTTGCATTGATTTGCATTTCTTTTATGGCCAGAGAGGTTGAGCATTTCTTCATTTGTCTATTGGCCATTTTTATTTCCTCTTCACCGAAGTCTCTCTTTAAGTCCTTAGCCCATTTATTAATCAGGCAGTTGTTTCTTTGAGGATTTGTTGTTGGGGGATTTAGTTATTTGAGTTCTAAGTATATTTTAGATATGAGACTCTTGTCCATTGTATGGCTAGTGAAGACCTTCTCCCAATCTATGCGATTTCTATTGACCTTGCTAGCTATGTCCTTTGCCATGTAGAAACTCTGCAATTTCATGCAATCCCATTTGTTGAATATTTCTTTGATTTTTTTTGAGTTTCTGGGTCTCTATTAAGAAAATTTCAGCTTGTGCTAAGGAGCCCTATTCCTTCCTGTAATGTTTTCAGGGTGTCCACTTTTATTTCACGGTCTTTGATCCATTTGTAGTTGATTCTGGTGATATATACAGATCTAGCTTCCATGATCAAACAGGATTAATTTCAGGGATGCAAAGCTAGTTCAGTATACACAAATCAATTAATATAATTCACATCAACAAGAGCAAGGACAAGAACCACATGATTACCTCAACTGATGCAGAAAAAGCATTTGACAAGCTCAAACACCCCTTTATGATGAAGGCTCTGGAAAAATAGAATCCATGGAACATTCCTCAATACAATAAAGGTTGTGTATGGCAAACCTATAGCCAGCATTATACTTAATGGCAAAAAGCTAAAGCCATTTCTTCTAAATTCAAGAATGAGACAAGGATATCTGCTCTCTCCACTCCTCTTCAACTTAGTATTAGAATGCCTAGCTAGGGCAATAAGACAAGATGCAAACACAAAGGGGATCCAAATAGGGAAAGATGAAGTAAAACTCTCCCTTTTTGCAGATGACATGATCTTGTATTTAAAGAACCCCATGGACTCCATTCTCAAGTTACTTGACCTGATGGGAAACTTTGGCAAAGTAGCAGGGTATAAAATTAACCCTCAGAAATCAATGGCTTTCTTGTATGCCAACAATGAGAAGAGTGAGGCTGAAATTAGAAAAGCAACCCCTTTTGTAATAGCCCCACAAAAAATAAAATACTCAGGAGTTAACTAAAGTGGTGAAGGACCTCTATGATGAAAACTTTAAAAACCTGAAAAAGGAAATCAAAGCAGAACTAAGGAAGTGGAAAAACCTCCCATGCTCCTGGATTGGGAGGATTAACATCATGAAAATGGCAATATTGCCAAAGGCTATATACTAATTGAATGTGATACCTATCAATATCCCAACCTCATTCTTCAATGAAATAGAAGCAATCCAAAAATTCATATGGAACAATAAAAGACCCCAAATAGCAAAAACAATCCTTAGCAGAAAGAACAGTGTTGGAGGAATATCAATTCTAAATTTCAAACTCTACTACAAAGCCATAGTTACCATAAACAGCTTGGTACAGGCATAAGAACAGACCTGAGGACCAATGGAATAGGACTGAAGTCCCAGAAATGAACCTACAGACCTATAGCCACCTAATCTTTGACAAAGGAGCTAAAGAAATAGAATGGAAGAAAAACAGCCTTTTCAGTAAATGGTGCTGGCAAAATTGATTAAACAGTACATTTCTTTTTGAACAATATCACCCCTTCCCTCACTCTCTCTTCCAGTTTTTTTTCCATTCTGACTCCACCCACAAGGTGTATAGTTCATTTCCCATATGGTGTTCAGTGAGTACTGCTGGCTGCACTTGTTCACCCTTTGTTCCATCATTTAAGACAGTGAGGTTTCTGAACTTTGGACAGGAGCAGTGGAAAACTTAACCAGCTGATGTTCTCTGGGCTTTTGGTCAGCAGCAAGATTCTTTCTTGTCTCATTTTGTTGTTTAATTCTGTGACAGAAGAAGACATTGGGCTTGGATATTGTCCAAGGGTGATTCTCCCCATGTTTGCTTATGCTGCCAGGATCAACCAGGAGTGCTTCGAAGAGGCCTTTCTTCCAACTCTGCAAACACTGGCTAATGCCCCTGTGTCATCTCCTTTAGCTTTCCAACCAGATGGAGGTATAAAATAATTGGTTCTTTTATGTGAGGAATTACTTTCCTGTGGTGAAAATTCAATGAGGCAACAAATAAATAATGATAGTTTAAGGCTGATTATGGCAAAAGTCATAAGGGAGGCATTATGTTACTCTATGTACAAAATGATATTGGATTTCAGGAGATCAAAATATAAAAGTTTCTTCTGTGCTGAGAACTCTGATTTTATTAATGCCAGAGGTTCCCAAAGTGTCATAAAATGTTTGAAATCATGAGAGTTTTTGAAAATACACCATTAAATCCTGATTGCTTGTCAAAGCCACAAATTCTTTCTAGATCCCACATGACACTAAATAGTTATGCTGTGCATGTTTCTTGATCAATTTCATTGACCACTGATAGACTTGTAAAAATAATTGAGAGGAGCCATGAGAGAATAGGACACTTGAAAAATACTTGAATGACTTTCAGATATGTGAACAGAGATGAGTGCACGTGCACACACACACACACACACACACACACACACACACACTCCTGTATATAAATAGAGAACTAAGGGGATTACCTGTATTGTTCAAGCAAAGTTAAAATTTCTGCCTAAGCTCTCTACATGGATTATTTGGATGATTGGTTAAATTGTAGAAAGGAGAATACTCCACATTTCTACAAGGACAATGGAAGTACACAAAATTGTACTACACTTTTTATCCTTCTGTATTCAAGCAATAGTTGTTGGGGTGCTAAAAAATTAACAATTTTGAAGGAGCTTTTGAACATTCTTGGTGGTGGCCTCCTCAGCTTCTTTCAGTTTCGACTCATCATTACTGCTTATTTCTGCACCTTCACACTGAGGGGACTTGATGTTTTTAGTTTTAAATGGTTCAGTTCCAAATATCATCAGTTGGTCAAAGATAGCCTTTAAAACACTTGCTTCATTATGACATCTTCATAAGTTTACAAAACCTGTAACACTACCACAAAATGTTTACTTGCAAAATCTTGATCCTGTATTCCACAACATCCCAAACATAAAACAGCCAAACTTCTTATTACAGGAGGAATTTATTATTACAGGAAGAATCAGAGATTCAATGACTCCATTCATGGTCGCACTGATCCCACTAGAAATAGACATCTGTTTCAACAGTTCATAGTACAAAACAAGATACTTCTGTAGTGTCTCCATATCATTCTTTTCTATGTGGGTTTCTTTAATTTCAAGTTGTTCTATCTCTTTCAACAGCTCTATTTTGGCATCATCCAGTGCTCCTATTTCTCTTTTAATTTTGATGCCCCATTGAAATCTTGTAAGGTAATGCAATTTTTCAAAGCTTCTTTGGCTTCAATTAATTTAACTTTTATTTTATCCTTCTTGAGTTCTTTCTTGCATTGGATGGATCAACATTAATAGTGATAATAGGTGCATAAATCTCCAAGATAATTTCTATAACAATTTGTGTCCTATTACTGTCAACTGTGATGATGTAGAGTTGTCTCTTGACAAGAAGAGAAAGCAGTGACACTGGCATTGTGGGTAGTCAGTCTCCTATAAAATAGCCACCAGTTCTTTCCATCCTCCTTCACTAGCAACCAAAGACTTGAAAATCTGAATCAATTACTGACCAATGAACTTCCTTGTTATCAAGTTTCCAATATATGAAAAATCATTTCTCCATTCCTCATCAACTACTAGGATGCTCTAGATATAACTCAGTAAATACTCTGTGTATACTATAGGTTCGTTCTGACATTATCGCCTTTAAAACCTCTTTACCTGCAGCTCCTTTTGATTTCAAATAATTGCGAAGGGCACACCAACATCAAGCAATTTTAGGAGTTAATATTTCCACAGGGATCATTTTCCTGCCAATATTATTTTTACAGATCATCACAAGTCTGCAGAGAGGAGTCACTGCAAATAAAGCACTGACAACAGAGACTGCCACTTCAAAAGGAGATATTTCCTTTGGTGAAGTATAACCAGCTTGGAGATGTTTCTGCATGGCTTGCTTCACAGTGTCTGTTGGAGCATTGCTCTCTGAGCAATGAATATCAGTCATATATGAACATTTTAGCTGAAACCTGATAAGGCAACTTTCTTTTTTTAATTTTTTTTGTGAAAATACAGAGGGGTTACAATTACATGAGCAAGGTAATAAGTACATTTCTTTTTTTTTAATTTAATTTTATTTTATTTGTGAACATACCGTACAGAGGGGTTACAATTGCATGGGCAGGATAATGCGTACATTTCTTACCAAGCATTGCAGCCCCCTCCTTTGTTTACCCTTCCCATCCCTTCCCA